>NW_027182331.1:600000-775258 GCF_040938575.1 Ambystoma mexicanum | reverse complement strand
CATGAGATGTGATATCCAAATCCTTCCCCTTCCAAACCTTAGACCCTTCCTTTATCATGAGATGTGATATCCAAGTCATTCCCATGCCATTCCTGAGACCCTTCCTATAGCCTGAGATGTGATATCTCAATGCTTCTAATACCAAACCTGAGACCCTTCCAATAACATGAGATGTGATATCCAAGTGCTTCCCATTCCATTCCTGAAACCCTTCCTAAAGCATGAGATGTGATATCTCAATGCTTCTAATACCAAACCTGAGACCTTTCCTATAACATGAATTGTAATATCCAAGTCCTTCCCATTCCAATCCTGAGACCCTTCCTATAGCAGAGATGTGATATCTCAATGCTTATACCAAACCTGTGACCCTTCCTATGGCATGAGATGTCATATACAACTCCTTCCGATTCCAATCCTGAGACCCTTCCTATAGCATGTGATGGGATATCTCAATGCTTATACCAAACCTGAGACCCTTCCTATAGCATGGGATGTGATATCCAACTCCTTCCCATTCCAATCCTGAGACCCTTCAGATAGCATGAGATGTGATATCTCAATGCTTCTAATACCAAAGCTGAGATCCTTCCTATAACATGAGGTGTGATATCAAACTCCTTCCCATTCCAAACCTTTGCTTCTATCAAACCTGAGACCCTTCCTTTAGCATGAGATGTGATATCCAACTCCTTCCCATTCCAATCCTGAGACCCTTCCTATAACATGAGACGTGATATCCAACTCCTTCCCATTCCAAACCTTTGCTTCTACCAAAACTGAGACCCTTCCTTTAGCATCAGATGTGATATCTAACTCCTTCCCATTCCAATCCTGAGACCCTTCCTATAGCATGAGATGTGACATCTCAATGCTTCTAATACCAAACCTGAGAGCCTTCCTACAGCATGAGATGTGATATCCAAGTCCTTCCCATTCCAATCCTGAGATCCTTCCTATAACATGAGATGTGATATCCAACTCCTTCCCATTCCAACCTGAGACCCTTCCTATAGCATGAGATGGGATATCCAACTCCTTCCAAATCCAATCCTGATACCTTTCCATGAGATGTGATATCCCAATGCTTCTACAAAACCTGAGACCCATACCATGGCATGAGATGTGATATCAAACTCCCGTCCTATACCATGAGACTTGATATCTCAATGCTTCTAATACCAAACCTGAGACCGGTCCAATAACATGAGATGTGATATCCAAATCCTTCCCCTTCCAAACCTTAGACCCTTCCTTTATCATGAGATGTGATATCCAAGTCCTTCCCATGCCATTCCTGAGACCCTTCCTATAGCATGAGATGTGATATCCAACTCCTTCCCATCCCAATCCTGAGACACTTCCGATTGCAGAGATGTAATATCTCAATGCTTATACCAAACCTGAGACTCTTCCTATAACATGAGATGTGATATCCAACTCCTTCCCGTTCCAAACCTGAGACCCTTCCTATAGCATGAGATGTGATATCCAACTCCTTCTGATTCCAATCCTGAGACCCTTCCGATAGCATGAGATGTGATATCTCAATGCTTCTAATACCAAACCTGAGATCCTTCCTTTAACATGTGATGTGATATCCAAATCCTTCCCCTTCCAAACCTGAGACCCTCCCTTTAGCATGAGATGTGCTATCCAACTCCTTCCCGTTCCAAACCTGAGACCCTTCCTATAGCATGAGATGTGATATCCAACTCCTTCCGATTCCAATCCTGAGACCCTTCCGATAGCATGAGATGTGATATCTCAATGCTTCTAATACCAAACCTGAGACCCTTCCAATAACATGAGATGTGATATCCAACTCCTTCCCATTCCAATCCTGAAACCCTTCCTATAGCATGAGATGTGATATCTCAATGCTTCTAATACCAAACCTGAGACCTTTCCTATAACATGAATTGTAATATCCAAGTCCTTCCAATTCCAATCCTGAGACCCTTCCGATAGCAGAGATGTGATATCTCAATGCTTATACCAAACCTGAGACCCTTCCGATAGCATGAGATGTGATATCTCAATGCTTCTAATACCAAACCTGAGATCCTTCCTATAACATGAGATGTGATATCCAAATCCTTCCCCTTCCAAACCTTAGACCCTCCCTTTAGCATGAGATGTGATATCCAACTCCTTCCCATTCCAATCCTGAGACCCTTCTGATAGCATGAGATGTGACATCTCAATGCCTCTAATACCAAACCTGAGATCCTACCTCTAACATGAAATGTGTTATCCAACTCCTTCCCCTTCCAACCCTGAGAGCCTTCCTATAGCTTGAGATGTGATATCCAACTCCTTCCCATTCCAATTCTGAGACCCGCCCTACACCATGAGACTTGATATCTCAATGCTTCTACCAAACCTGAGACCCTTCCAATAGCATGAGATGTGATATCCAACTCCTTCCCATTCCAATCCTGAGACCCTTCCTATAGCATGAGATGTGATATCTCAATGCTTCTTCCAAAACTGAGGCCCTTCCTTTAGCATCAGATGTGATATCCAACTCCTTCCCATTCCAATCCTGAGACCCTTCCTATAGCATGTGATGTGATATCTCAATGCTTCTAATACCAAACCTGAGATCCTTCCTATAACATGAGATGCGATATCCAACTCCTTCCCATTCCAATCCTGAAACCCTTCCTATAGCATGAGATGTGATATCTCAATGCTTCTAATACCAAACCTGAGATCCTTCCTATAACATGAGATGTGATATCCAAATCCTTCCCCTTCCAAACCTGAGACCCTCCCTTTAGCATGAGATGTGATATCCAACTCCTTCAAATTCCAATCCTGAGACCCTTCCTATAGCATGAGATGTGATATCTCAATGCTTCTACCAAAACTGAGACCCTTCCTTTAGCATGAGATGTGATATCCAACTCCTTCCCATTCAAATCCTGAGACCCTTCCTATAGCATGAGATGTGATATCTCAATGCTTCTAATACCAAACCTGAGAGCCTTCCTATAGCATGAGATGGGATATCCAACTCCTTCCAAATCCAATCCTGATACCCTTCCATGAGATGTGATATCCCAATGCTTCTAAAAAACCTGAGACCCATACCATGGCATGAGATGTGATATCAAACTCCCGTCCTATACCTTGAGACTTGATATCTCAATGCTTCTAATACCAAACCTGAGACCGGTCCAATAACATGAGATGTGATATCCAAATCCTTCCCCTTCCAAACCTTCGACCCTTCCTTTATCATGAGATGTGATATCCAAGTCCTTCCCATGCCATTCCTGAGACCCTTCCTATAGCATGAGATGTGATATCTCAATGCTTCTAATACCAAACCTGAGACCCTTCCTATAACATGAGATGTGATATCCAAGTCCTTCCCATTCCAATCCTGAAACCCTTCCTATAGCATGAGCTGTGATATCTCAATGCTTCTAATACCAAACCTGAGACCTTTCCTATAACATGAATTGCAATATCCAAGTCCTTCCCATTCCAATCCTGAGACCCTTCCGATAGCAGAGATGTGATATCTCAATGCTTATACCAAAACTGAGACCCTTCCGATAGCATGAGATGTGATATCTCAATGCTTCTAATACCAAACCTGAGATCCTTCCTATAACATGAGATGTGATATCCAAATCCTTCCCCTTCCAAACCTTAGACCCTCCCTTTAGCATGTGATGTGATATCCAACTCCTTCCCATTCCAATCCTGAGACCCTTCTGATAGCATGAGATGTGATATCTCAATGCCTCTAATACCAAACCTGAGATCCTACCTCTAACATGAAATGTGATATCCAACTCCTTCCCCTTCCAACCCTGAGAGCCTTCCTATAGAATGAGATGTTATATCCAAGTCCTTCCCATTCCAATCCTGAGACCCTTCCTATAAAATGAGATGTGATATCCAACTCCTTCCCATTCCAACCTTAGACCCTTCCTATAGCATGAGATGGGATATCCAACTCCTTCCAAATCCAATCCTGATACCCTTCCGATAGCATGAGATGTGATATCCCAATGCCTCTACAAAACCTGAGACCCATACCATGGCATGAGATGTGATATCAAACTCCTTCCCATTCCAATCCTGAGACCCTTCCTATAGCTTGAGATTTGATATCCAACTCCTTCCCATTCCAATTCTGAGACCCGTCCTATACCATGAGACTTGATATTTCAATGCTTCTAATACCAAACCTGAGACCGGTCCTATAACATGAGATGTGATATCCAAATCCTTCCCCTTCCAAACCTTAGACCCTTCCTATAGCAGAGATGTTATATCTCAATGCTTATACCAAACCTGTGACCCTTCCTATGGCATGAGATGTCATATACAACTCCTTCCGATTCCAATCCTGAGACCCTTCCTATAGCATGAGATGGGATATCTCAATGCTTATACCAAACCTGAGACCCTTCCTATAGCATGAGATGTGATATCCAACTACTTCCCATTCCAATCCTGAGACCCTTCATATAGCTTGAGATGTGATATCTCAATGCTTCTAATACCAAACCTGAGATCCTTCCTATAACATGAGGTGTGATATCAAACTCCTTCCCATTCCAAACCTTTGCTTCTATCAAACCTGAGACCCTTCCTTTAGCATGAGATGTGATATCCAACTCCTTCCCATTCAAATCCTGAGACCCTTCCTATAACATGAGACGTGATATCCAACTCCTTCCCATTCCAAACCTTTGCTTCTATCAAACCTGAGACCCTTCCTTTAGCATGAGATGTGATATCCAACTCCTTCCCATTCCAATCCTGAGACCCGTCCTAAAACATGAGATGTGAGATCCAAATCCTTCCCCTTCCAAACCTGAGACCTTTCCTTTAGCATGAGAAGTGATATCCAACTCCTTCCCATTCCAAACCTGAGACCCTTCCTATAGCATGAGAAGTTATATCTTAATGCTTCTAAAACCAAACCTGAGAACCATCCTATAACATGTGAAATCCAAATCCTTCCATTTTTAAACCTGAGACCCTTCCGATAGCATGAGATGTGATATCTCAATGCTTCGAAAACCAAACATGAGAACCATCCTATAACATGAGATGTGAAATCCAGATCCTTCCCTTTCCAAACATGAGACCCTTCCTATAGCTTGAGATTTGATATCAAACTCCTCCCCATTCCAATTCTGAGACCCTTCCTATACCATGAGATGTGATATCTCAATGCTTCTAATACCAAACCTGAGACCCGTCCTAAAACATGAGATGTGAGATCCTAATCCTTCCCCTTCCAAACCTGAGACCATTCCTATAGCTTGAGATGTGATATCAAACTCCTTCCCATTCCAATCCTGAGACCCTTCTGATAGCATGAGATATGATATCTCAATGCTTCTAATATCAAAACTGAGACCCTCCCTATAGTATGAGATGTGATATCTAAGTCCTTCCCATTCCTATCCTGAGACCCTTCCGATAGCAGAGATGTGATATCTCAATGCTTATACCAAACCTGATGACCCTTCCTATGGCATGAGATGTGATATCCAACTCCTTCCCATTCCAAACCTGAGACCCTTCCGATAGCATGAGATGAGATATCTCAATGCTTCTAAAACCAAACATGAGAACCATCCTATAACATGAGATGTGAAATCCAAATCCTTCCCTTCCCAAACCTGAGAGCCTCCCTATAGCATGAGATGTGATATCCAAGTCCTTCCCATTCCAATCCTGAGACCCTTCCTATAGCATGAGAAGTGATATCTCAATGCTTATACCAAACCTGAGACCCTTCCTATAGCATGAGATGTGATATCCAACTCCTTCCCATTCCAATCCTGAGACCCTTCCTATAGCATGAGATGTGATATCTCAATGCTTCTACCAAAACTGAGACCCTTCCTTTAGCATCAGATGTGATATCCAACTCCTTCCCATTCCAATCCTGAGACCCTTCCTATAGCATGAGATGTGATATCTCAATGCTTCTAATACCAAACCTGAGATCCTTCCTATAACATGAGATGCGATATCCAACTCCTTCCCATTCCAATCCTGAGACCCTTCCTATAGCATGAGATGTGATATCTCAATGCTTCTAAAACCAAACCTGAGATCCTTCCTATAACATGAGATGTGATATCCAAATCCTTCCCCTTCCAAACCTGAGACCCTCCCTTTAGCATGAGATGTGATATCCAACTCCTTCCCATTCCAATCCTGAGACCCTTCCTATAGCATGAGATGTGATATCTCAATGCTTCTACCAAAACTGACACCCTTCCTTTAGCATCAGATGTGATATCCAACTCCTTCCCATTCCAATCCTGAGACCCTTCCTATAGCATGAGATGTGATATCCAACTCCTTCACATTCCAACCTGAGACCCTTCCTATAGCATGAGATGGGATATCCAACTCCTTCCAAATCCAATCCTGATACCCTTCCATGAGATGTGATATCCCAATGCTTCTACAAAACCTGAGACCCATACCATGGCATGAGATGTGATATCAAACTCCCGTCCTATACCATGAGACTTGATATCTCAATGCTTCTAATACCAAACCTGAGACCGGTCCAATAACATGAGATGTGATATCCAAATCCTTCCCCTTCCAAACCTTAGACCCTTCCTTTATCATGAGATGTGATATCCAAGTCCTTCCCATGCCATTCCTGAGACCCTCCCTATAGCCTGAGATGTGATATCTCAATGCTTCTAATACCAAACCTGAGACCCTTCCAATAACATGAGATGTGATATCCAAGTCCTTCCCATCCCAATCCTGTAACCCTTCCTAAAGCATGAGATGTGATATCTCAATGCTTCTAATACCAAACCTGAGACCTTTCCTATAACATGAATTGTAATATCCAAGTCCTTCCCATTCCAATCCTGAGACCCTTCCGATAGCAGAGATGTGATATCTCAATGCTTATACCAAACCTGAGACCCTTCCTATAACATGAGATGTGATATCCAAATCCTTCCCCTTCCAAACCTTAGACCCTCCCTTTAGCGTGAGATGTGATATCCAACTCCTTCCCATTCCAATCCTGAGACCCTTCTGATAGCATGAGATGTGACATCTCAATGCCTCTAATACCAAACCTGCGATCCTACCTCTAACATGAAATGTGATATCCAACTCCTTCCCCTTCCAACCCTGAGAGCCTTCCTATAGAATGAGATGTTATATCCAAGTCCTTCCCATTCCAATCCTGAGACCCTTCCTATAACATGAGATGTGATATCCAACTCCTTCCCATTCCAACCTTAGACCCTTCCTATAGCATGAGATGGGATATCCAACTCCTTCCAAATCCAATCCTGATACCCTTCCGATAGCATGAGATGTGATATCCCAATGCCTCTACAAAACCTCAGACCCATACCATGGCATGAGATATGATATCAAACTCCTTCCCATTCCAATCATGAGACGCTTCCTATAGCTTGAGATGTGATATTCAACTCCTTCCCATTCCAATTCTGAGACCCGTCCTATACCATGAGTCTTGATATTTCAATGCTTCTAATACCAAACCTGAGACCGGTCCTATAACATGAGATGTGATATCCAAATCCTTCCCCTTCCAAACCTGAGACCCTTCCTATAGCAGAGATGTGATATCTCAATGCTTATACCAAACCTGTGACCCTTCCTATGGCATGAGATGTCATATACAACTCCTTCCGATTCCAATCCTGAGACCCTTCCTATAGCATGTGATGGGATATCTCAATGCATATACCAAACCTGAGACCCTTCCTATAGCATGAGATGTGATATCCAACTCCTTCCCATTCCAATCCTGAGACCCTTCATATAGCATGAGATGTGATATCTCAATGCTTCTAATACCAAACCTGAGATCCTTCCTATAACATGAGACATGATATCCAACTCCTTCCCATTCCAAACCTTTGCTTCTATCAAACCTGAGACCCTTCCTTTAGCATGAGATGTGATATCCAACTCCTTCCCATTCCAATCCTGAGACCCTTCCTATAGCATGAGATGTGATATCTCAATGCTTCTACCAAAACTGAGACCCTTCCTTTAGCATCAGATGTGATATCCAACTCCTTCCCATTCCAATCCTGAGACCCTTCCTATAGCATGAGATGTGATATCTCAATGCTTCTAATACCAAACCTGAGATCCTTCCTATAACATGAGATGCGATATCCAACTCCT
Source organism: Ambystoma mexicanum (assembly GCF_040938575.1). NCBI lineage: Eukaryota > Metazoa > Chordata > Amphibia > Caudata > Ambystomatidae > Ambystoma > Ambystoma mexicanum. Next base: position 767,068 of record NW_027182331.1, on the reverse strand, counting down.
TCCCATTCCAATCCTGAGACCCTTCCTATAGCATGAGATGTGATATCTCAATGCTTCTAAAACCAAACCTGAGATCCTTCCTATAACATGAGATGTGATATCCAAATCCTTCCCCTTCCAAACCTGAGACCCTCCCTTTAGCATGAGATGTGATATCCAACTCCTTCCCATTCCAATCCTGAGACCCTTCCTATAGCATGAGATGTGATATCTCAATGCTTCTACCAAAACTGACACTCTTCCTTTAGCATCAGATGTGATATCCAACTCCTTCCCATTCCAATTCTGAGACCCTTCCTATAGCATGAGATGTGATATCCAACTCCTTCCCATTCCAACCTGAGACCCTTCCTATAGCATGAGATGGGATATCCAACTCCTTCCAAATCCAATCCTGATACCCTTCCATGATATGTTATATCCCAATGCTTCTACAAAACCTGAGACCCATACCATGGCATGAGATGTGATATCAAACTCCCGTCCTATACCATGAGACTTGATATCTCAATGCTTCTAATACCAAACCTGAGACCGGTCCAATAACATGAGATGTGATATCCAAATCCTTCCCCTTCCAAACCTTAGACCCTTCCTTTATCATGAGATGTGATATCCAAGTCATTCCCATGCCATTCCTGAGACCCTTCCTATAGCCTGAGATGTGATATCTCAATGCTTCTAATACCAAACCTGAGACCCTTCCAATAACATGAGATGTGATATCCAAGTGCTTCCCATTCCAATCCTGAAACCCTTCCTAAAGCATGAGATGTGATATCTCAATGCTTCTAATACCAAACCTGAGACCTTTCCTATAACATGAATTGTAATATCCAAGTCCTTCCCATTCCAATCCTGAGACCCTTCCGATAGCAGAGATGTAATATCTCAATGCTTATACCAAACCTGAGACCCTTCCGATAGCATGAGATGTGATATCTCAATGCTTCTAATACCAAACCTGAGATCCTTCCTATAACATGAGATGTGATATCCAAATCCTTCCCCTTCCAAACCTTAGACCCTCCCTTTAGCATGAGATGTGATATCCAACTCCTTCCCATTCCAATCCTGAGACCCTTCTGATAGCATGAGATGTGATATCTCAATGCCTCTAATACCAAACCTGAGATCCTACCTCTAACATGAAATGTGATATCCAACTCCTTCCCCTTCCAACCCTGAGAGCCTTCCTATAGAATGAGATGTTATATCCAAGTCCTTCCCATTCCAATCCTGAGACCCTTCCTATAAAATGAGATGTGATATCCAACTCCTTCCCATTCCAACCTTAGACCCTTCCTATAGCATGAGATGGGATATCCAACTCCTTCCAAATCCAATCCTGATACCCTCCCGATAGCATGAGATGTGATATCCCAATGCCTCTACAAAACCTGAGACCCATACCATGGCATGAGATGTGATATCAAACTCCTTCCCATTCCAATCCTGAGACCCTTCCTATAGCTTGAGATTTGATATCCAACTCCTTCCCATTCCAATTCTGAGACCCGTCCTATACCATGAGACTTGATATTTCAACGCTTCTAATACCAAACCTGAGACGGTCCTATAACATGAGATGTGATATCCAAATCCTTCCCCTTCCAAACCTTAGACCCTTCCTATAGCAGAGATGTTATATCTCAATGCTTATACCAAACCTGTGACCCTTCCTATGGCATGAGATGTCATATACAACTCCTTCCGATTCCAATCCTGAGACCCTTCCTATAGCATGAGATGGGATATCTCAATGCTTATACCAAACCTGAGACCCTTCCTATAGCATGAATTGTGATATCCAACTACTTCCCATTCCAATCCTGAGACCCTTCATATAGCATGAGATGTGATATCTCAATGCTTCTAATACCAAACCTGAGATCCTTCCTATAACATGAGGTGTGATATCAAACTCCTTCCCATTCCAAACCTTTGCTTCTATCAAACCTGAGACCCTTCCTTTAGCATGAGATGTGATATCCAACTCCTTCCCATTCCAATCCTGAGACCCTTCCTATAACATGAGACGTGATATCCAACTCCTTCCCATTCCAAACCTTTGCTTCTATCAAACCTGAGACCCTTCCTTTAGCATGAGATGTGATATCCAACTCCTTCCCATTCCAATCCTGAGACCCGTCCTAAAACATGAGATGTGAGATCCAAATCCTTCCCCTTCCAAACCCGAGACCTTTCCTTTAGCATGAGAAGTGATATCCAACTCCTTCCCATTCCAAACCTGAGGCCCTTCCTATAGCATGAGATGTTATATCTTAATGCTTCTAAAACCAAACCTGAGAACCATCCTATAACATGTGAAATCCAAATCCTTCCCTTTCTAAACCTGAGACCCTTCCGATAGCATGAGATGTGATATCTCAATGCTTCGAAAACCAAACATGAGAACTATCCTTTAACATGAGATGTGAAATCCAGATCCTTCCCTTTCCAAACATGAGACCCTTCCTATAGCTTGAGATTTGATATCAAACTCCTTCCCATTCCAATCCTGAGACCCTTCCTATACCATGAGATGTGATATCTCAATGCTTCTAATACCAAACCTGAGACCCGTCCTAAAACATGAGATGTGAGATCCTAATCCTTCCCCTTCCAAACCTGAGACCATTCCTATAGCTTGAGATGTGATATCAAACTCCTTCCCATTCCAATCCTGAGATAGCTTGAGATGTGATATCCAACTCCATCCCATTCCAATCCTGAGACTCTTCTGATAGCATGAGATATGATATCTCAATGCTTCTAATATCAAAACTGAGACCCTCCCTATAGTATGAGATGTGATATCTAAGTCCTTCCCATTCCTATCCTGAGACCCTTCCGATAGCAGAGATGTGATATCTCAATGCTTATACCAAACCTGATGACCCTTCCTATGGCATGAGATGTGATATCCAACTCCTTCCCATTCCAAACCTGAGACCCTTCCGATAGCATGAGATGAGATATCTCAATGCTTCTAAAACCAAACATGAGAACCATCCTATAACATGAGATGTGAAATCCAAATCCTTCCCTTCCCAAACCTGAGAGCCTCCCTATAGCATGAGATGTGATATCCAAGTCCTTCCCATTCCAATCCTGAGACCCTTCCTATAGCATGAGAAGTGATATCTCAATGCTTATACCAAACCTGAGACCCTTCCTATAGCATGAGATGTGATATCCAACTCCTTCCCATTCCAATCCTGAGACCCTTCCTATAGCATGAGATGTGATATCTCAATGCTTCTACCAAAACTGAGACCCTTCCTTTAGCATCAGATGTGATATCCAACTCCTTCCCATTCCAATCCTGAGACCCTTCCTATAGCATGAGATGTGATATCTCAATGCTTCTAATACCAAACCTGAGATCCTTCATATAACATGAGATGTGATATCCAACTCCTTCCCATTCCAATCCTGAGACCCTTCCTATAGCATGAGATGTGATATCTCAATGCTTCTAAAACCAAACCTGAGATCCTTCCTATAACATGAGATATGATATCCAAATCCTTCCCCTTCCAAACCTGAGACCCTCCCTTTAGCATGAGATGTGATATCCAACTCCTTCCCATTCCAATCCTGAGACCCTTCCTATAGCATGAGATGTGATATCTCAATGCTTCTACCAAAACTGACACCCTTCCTTTAGCATCAGATGTGATATCCAACTCCTTCCCATTCCAATCCTGAGACCCTTCCTATAGCATGAGATGTGATATCCAACTCCTTCCCATTCCAACCTGAGACCCTTCCTATAGCATGAGATGGGATATCCAACTCCTTCCAAATCCAATCCTGATACCCTTCCATGAGATGTGATATCCCAATGCTTCTACAAAACCTGAGACCCATACCATGGCATGAGATGTGATATCAAACTCCCGTCCTATACCATGAGACTTGATATCTCAATGCTTCTAATACCAAACCTGAGACCGGTCCAATAACATGAGATGTGATATCCAAATCCTTCCCCTTCCAAACCTTAGACCCTTCCTTTATCATGAGATGTGATATCCAAGTCCTTCCCATGCCATTCCTGAGACCCTTCCGATAGCCTGAGATGTGATATCTCAATGCTTCTAATACCAAACCTGAGACCCTTCCAATAACATGAGATGTGATATCCAAGTCCTTCCCATTCCAATCCTGAAACCCTTCCTAAAGCATGAGATGTGATATCTCAATGCTTCTAATACCAAACCTGAGACCTTTCCTATAACATGAATTGTAATATCCAAGTCCTTCCCATTCCAATCCTGAGACCCTTCCGATAGCAGAGATGTGATATCTCAATGCTTATACCAAACCTGAGACCCTTCCTATAACATGAGATGTGATATCCAAATCCTTCCCCTTCCAAACCTTAGACCCTCCCTTTAGCATGAGATGTGATATCCAACTCCTTCCCATTCCAATCCTGAGGCCCTTCTGATAGCATGAGATGTGACGTCTCAATGCCTCTAATACCAAACCTGAGATCCTACCTCTAACATGAAATGTGATATCCAACTCCTTCCCCTTCCAACCCTGAGAGCCTTCCTATAGAATGAGATGTTATATCCAAGTCCTTCCCATTCCAATCCTGATACCCTTCCTATAACATGAGATGTGATATCCAACTCCTTCCCATTCCAACCTTAGACCCTTCCTATAGCATGAGATGGGATATCCAACTCCTTCCAAATCCAATCCTGATACCCTTCCGATAGCATGAGATGTGATATCCCAATGCCTCTACAAAACCTCAGACCCATACCATGGCATGAGATGTGATATCAAACTCCTTCCCATTCCAATCATGAGACGCTTCCTATAGCTTGAGATGTGATATCCAACTCCTTCCCATTCCAATTCTGAGACCCGTCCTATACCATGAGACTTGATATTTCAATGCTTCTAATACCAAACCTGAGACCGGTCCTATAACATGAGATGTGATATCCAAATCCTTCCCCTTCCAAACCTGAGACCCTTCCTATAGCAGAGATGTGATATCTCAATGCTTATACCAAACCTGTGACCCTTCCTATGGCATGAGATGTCATATACAACTCCTTCCGATTCCAATCCTGAGACCCTTCCTATAGCATGTGATGGGATATCTCAATGCATATACCAAACCTGAGACCCTTCCTATAGCATGAGATGTGATATCCAACTCCTTCCCATTCCAATCCTGAGACCCTTCATGTAGCATGAGATGTGATATCTCAATGCTTCTAATACCAAACCTGAGATCCTTCCTATAACATGAGACGTGATATCCAACTCCTTCCCATTCCAAACCTTTGCTTCTATCAAACCTGAGACCCTTCCTTTAGCATGAGATGTGATATCCAACTCCTTCCCATTCCAATCCTGAGACCCTTCCTATAGCATGAGATGTGATATCTCAATGCTTCTACCAAAACTGAGACCCTTCCTTTAGCATCAGATGTGATATCCAACTCCTTCCCATTCCAATCCTGAGACCCTTCCTATAGCATGAGATGTTATATCTCAATGCATCTAATACCAAACCTGAGATCCTTCCTATAACATGAGATGCAATATCCAACTCCTTCCCATTCCAATCCTGAGACCCTTCCTATAGCATGAGATGTGATATCTCAATGCTTCTAAAACCAAACCTGAGATCCTTCCTATAACATGAGATGTGATATCCAAATCCTTCCCCTTCCAAACCTGAGACCCTCCCTTTAGCATGAGATGTGATATCCAACTCCTTCCCATTCCAATCCTGAGACCCTTCCTATAGCATGAGATGTGATATCTCAATGCTTCTACCAAAACTGACACCCTTCCTTTACCATCAGATGTGATATCCAACTCCTTCCCATTCCAATCCTGAGACCCTTCCTATAGCATGAGATGTGATATCCAACTCCTTCCCATTCCAACCTGAGACCTTTCCTATAGCATGAGATGGGATATCCAACTCCTTCCAAATACAATCCTGATACCCTTCCATGAGATGTGATATCCCAATGCTTCTACAAAACCTGAGACCCATACCATGGCATGAGATGTGATATCAAACTCCCGTCCTATACCATGAGACTTGATATCTCAATGCTTCTAATACCAAACCTGAGACCGGTCCAATAACATGAGATGTGATATCCAAATCCCTCCCCTTCCAAACCTTAGACCCTTCCTTTATCATGAGATGTGATATCCAAGTCATTCCCATGCCATTCCTGAGACCCTTCCTATAGCCTGAGATGTGATATCTCAATGCTTCTAATACCAAACCTGAGACCCTTCCAATAACATGAGATGTGATATCCAAGTCCTTCCCATTCCAATCCTGAAACCCTTCCTAAAGCATGAGATGTGATATCTCAATGCTTCTAATACCAAACCTGAGACCTTTCCTATAACATGAATTGTAATATCCAAGTCCTTCCCATTCCAATCCTGAGACCCTTCCGATAGCAGAGATGTGATATCTCAATGCTTATACCAAACCTGAGACCCTTCCTATAACATGAGATGTGATATCCAAATCCTTCCCCTTCCAAACCTTAGACCCTCCCTTTAGCATGAGATGTGATATCCAACTCCTTCCCATTCCAATCCTGAGACCCTTCTGATAGCATGAGATGTGACATCTCAATGCCTCTAATACCAAACCTGAGATCCTACCTCTAACATGAAATGTGATATCCAACTCCTTCCCCTTCCAACCCTGAGAGCCTTCCTATAGAATGAGATGTGATATCCAACTCCTTCCCATTCCAACCTTAGACCCTTCCTATAGCATGAGATGGGATATCCAACTCCTTCCAAATCCAATCCTGATACCCTTCCGATAGCATGAGATGTGATTTCCCAATGCCTCTACAAAACCTCAGACCCATACCATGGCATGAGATGTGATATCAAACTCCTTCCCATTCCAATCATGAGACGCTTCCTATAGCTTGAGATGTGATATCCAACTCCTTCCCATTCCAATTCTGAGACCCGTCCTATACCATGAGACTTGATATTTCAATGCTTCTAATACCAAACCTGAGACCGGTCCTATAACATGAGATGTGATATCCAAATCCTTCCCCTTCCAAACCTGAGACCCTTCCTATAGCAGAGATGTGATATCTCAGTGCTTATACCAAACCTGTGACCCTTCCTATGGCATGAGATGTCATATACAACTCCTTCCCATTCCAATCCTGAGACCCTTCCTATAGCATGTGATGGGATATCTCAATGCATATACCAAACCTGAGACCCTTCCTATAGCATGAGATGTGATATCCAACTCCTTCCCATTCCAATCCTGAGACCCTTCATATAGCATGAGATGTGATATCTCAATGCTTCTAATACCAAACCTGAGATCCTTCCTATAACATGAGACGTGATATCCAACTCCTTCCCATTCCAAACCTTTGCTTCTATCAAACCTGAGACCCTTCCTTTAGCATGAGATGTGATATCCAACTCCTTCCCATTCCTATACTGAGACCCTTCCTATAACATGAGACGTGATATCCAACTCCTTCCCATTCCAAACCTTTGCTTCTATCAAACCTGAGACCCTTCCTTTAGCATGAGATGTGATATCCAACTCCTTCCCATTCCAATCCTGAGACTCTTCCTATAGCATGAGATGTGATAGCTCAATGCTTCTAAAACCAAACATGAGAACCATCCTATAACATGAGATGTGAAATCCAAATCATTCCCTTTCCAAACCTGAGACCCTTCCTATAGCTTCAGATGTGATATCAAACTCCTTCCCATTCAATGTGATATCCAACTCCTTCCCATTCCAATCCTGAGACCCTTCCTATACCTTGAGATGTGATATCTCAATGCTTCTAATACCAAACCTGAGACCCGTCCTAAAACATGAGATGTGAGATCCAAATCCTTCCCCTTCCAAACCTGAGACCTTTCCTTTAACATGAGATGTCATATCCAACTCCTTCCCATTCCAAACCTGAGGCCCTTCCTATAGCATGAGATGTTATATCTTAATGCTTCTAAAACCAAACATGAGAACCATCCTATAACATGAGATGTGAAATCCAGATCCTTCCCTTTCCAAACCTGAGACCCTTCCGATAGCATGAGATGTGATATCAAACTCCTTCCCATTCCAATCCTGAGATAGCTTGAGATGTGATATCCAACTCCTTCCGATTCCAATCCTGAGACCCTTCCTATATCATGAGATGTGATATCTCAATGCTTCTAATACCAAACCTGAGACCCGTCCTAAAACATGAGATGTGAGATCCTAATCCTTCCCCTTCCAAACCTGAGACCTTTCCTATAGCTTGAGATGTGATATCCAACTCCATCCCATTCCAATCCTGAGACCCTTCCGATAGCATGAGATATGATATCTCAATGCTTCTAATATCAAAACTGAGACCCTCCCTATAGTATGAGATGTGATATCTAAGTCCTTCCCATTCCTATCCTGAGACCCTTCCGATAGCAGAGATGTGATATCTCAATGCTTATACCAAACCTGATGACCCTTCCTATTGCATGAGATGTGATATCCAACTCCTTCCCATTTCAATCCTGAGTTCCTTCCTATAACATGAGAGGTGATATCCAACTCCTTCCCATTCCAATCCTGAGACTCTTCCTATAGCATGAGATGTGATATCCAAATCCTTCCCCTTCCAAACCTGAGACCCTTCCTTTAGCATGAGATGTGATATCCAAATCCTTCCCATTCCAATCCTGAAACCCTTCCTATAGCATGAGATGTGATATCTCAATGTTTCTAATAAAAAACCTGAGACCTTCCTATAGCAAGAGATGTGATATCCAAATCCTTCCCAGTCAAATCCTGAGACCATTCCTATAATGAGATGTGATATCCAACTCTTTCCCATCCCAACCTGAGACCCTTCCTATAGCATGAGAAGGGATATCCAACTCCTTCCCATTCCAATCCTGAGACCCTTCCTATACCATGAGATGTGATATCTCAATGCTGCTAATACCAAACCTGGGACCCGTCCTATAACATGAGATATGATATCCAAATCCTTCCCAATCCAATCCTGAGACCCTTCCGATAGCAGAGATGTGATATCTCAATGCTTCTAATACGAAACCTGAGACCCGTCCTAAAACATGAGATGTGAGATACAAATCCTTCCCCTTCCAAACCTGAGACCTTTCCTTTAGCATGAGATGTGATATCCAACTCCTTCCCATTCCAAACCCGAGACCCTTCCTATAGCATGAGATTTTATATCTTAATGCTTCTAAAACCAAACCTGACAACCATCCTATAACATGTGAAATCCAAATCCTTCCCTTTCCAAACCTGAGACCCTTCCGATAGCATATGTGATATCTCAATGCTTCTAAAACCAAACATGAGAACCATCCTATAACATTAGATGTGAAATCCAGATCCTTCCGTTTCCAATCCTGAGACCGTTCCTATAGCTTGAGATGTGATATCAAACTTCTTCCCATTCCAATCCTGAGATAGCTTGAGATGTGATATCCAACTCCATCCCATTCCAATCCTGAGACCCTTCCGATAGCATGAGATGTGATATCTCAATGCTTCTAATATCAAAACTGAGACCCTCCCTATAGTATGAGATGTGATATCTAAGTCCTTCCCATTCCTATCCTGAGACCCTTCCGAGAGCAGAGATGTGATATCTCAATGCTTATACCAAACCTGATGACCCTTCCTATGGCATGAGATGTGATATCCAACTGCTTCCCATTCCAATCCCGAGACCCTTCCTATAACATGAGATGTGATATCCAACTCCTTCCCATTCCAATCCTGAGACTCTTCCTGTAGCATGAGATGTGATATCTCAATGCTTCTAATACCAAACATGGGACCAGTCATATAGCATGAGATATGATATCCAAATCCTTCCCCTTCCAAACCTGAGACCCTTCCTTTAGCATGAGATGTGATATCCAACTCCTTCCCATTCCAACCTGCGATCCTTCCTATAGCATGAGAAGGGATATCCAACTCCTTCCCAATCCAATCCTGAGACCCTTCCAATAGCAGAGATGTGATATCTCAATGCTTATACCAAACCTGAGACCCTTCCTATGGCATGAGATGTGATATCCAACTCCTTCCCATTCCAATCCTGAGACCCTTCCTATAGCATGAGATGTGATATCTCAATGCGTCTATTAAACCTGAGACTCTTCCTTTAGCATGAGATGTGATATCCAAATCCTTCACATTCCAATCCTGAGACCCTTCCTATAGCATATGTGATATCTCAATGCTTCTAAAACCAAACATGAGAACCATCCTATAACATGAGATGTGAAATCCAAATCCTTCCCTTCCCAAATCTGAGACCCTTCTTATAGCTTGAGATGTGATATCTCAATGCTTCTAATACCAAACCTGAGACCCGTCCTAAAACATGAGATGTGAGATCCAAATCCTTCCCCTTCCAAACCTGACACCTTTCCTTTAGCATGAGATGTGATATCCAACTCCTTCCCATTCCAATCCTGAGACCCTTCTGATAGCATGAGATGTGATATCTCAATGCTTCTAATATCAAACCTGAGAACCTCCCTATAGCATGAGATGTGATATCCAACTCCTTCCAATTCCAATACTGAGACCCTTCCAATAGCATATGTGATATCTCAATGCTTCTAATATCAAAACTGAGACCCTCCCTATAGCATGAGATGTGACATCCAACTCCTTCCCATTCCAATCCTGAGACCCTTCTGATAGCATGAGATGTGACATCTCAATGCCTCTAATACCAAACCTTAGATCCTACCTCTAACATGAAATGTGATATCCAACTCCTTCCCCTTCCAACCCTGAGAGCCTTCCTATAGAATGAGATGTTATATCCAAGTCCTTCCCATTCCAATCCTGAGACCCTTCCTATAACATGAGATGTGATATCCAACTCCTTCCCATTCCAACCTTAGACCCTTCCTATAGCATGAGATGGGATATCCAACTCCTTCCAAATCCAATCCTGATACCCTTCCGATAGCATGAGATGTGATATCCCAATGCCTCTACAAAACCTCAGACCCATACCATGGCATGAGATGTGATATCAAACTCCTTCCCATTCCAATTCTGAGACCCGTCCTATACCATGAGACTTGATATTTCAATGCTTCTAATACCAAACCTGAGACCGGTCCTATAACATGAGATGTGATATCCAAATCCTTCCCCTTCCAAACCTGAGACCCTTCCTATAGCAGAGATGTGATATCTCAATGCTTATACCAAACGTGTGACCCTTCCTATGGCATGAGATGTCATATACAACTCCTTCCCATTCCAATCCTGAGACCCTTCCTATAGCATGTGATGGGATATCTCAATGCATATACCAAACCTGAGACCCTTCCTATAGCATGAGATGTGATATCCAACTCCTTCGCATTCCAATCCTGAGACCCTTCATATAGCATGAGATGTGATATCTCAATGCTTCTAATACCAAACCTGAGATCCTTCCTATAACATGAGACGTGATATCCAACTCCTTCCCATTCCAAACCTTTGCTTCTATCAAACCTGAGACCCTTCCTTTAGCATGAGATGTGATATCCAACTCCTTCCCATTCCTATACTGAGACCCTTCCTATAACATGAGGCGTGATATCCAACTCCTTCCCATTCCAAACCTTTGCTTCTATCAAACCTGAGACCCTTCCTTTAGCATGAGATGTGATATCCAACTCCTTCCCATTCCAATCCTGAGACTCTTCCTATAGCATGAGATGTGATAGCTCAATGCTTCTAAAACCAAACATGAGAACCATCCTATAACATGAGATGTGAAATCCAAATCATTCCCTTTCCAAACCTGAGACCCTTCCTATAGCTTCAGATGTGATATCAAACTCCTTCCCATTCAATGTGATATCCAACTCCTTCCCATTCCAATCCTGAGACCCTTCCTATACCTTGAGATGTGATATATCAATGCTTCTAATACCAAACCTGAGACCCGTCCTAAAACATGAGATGTGAGATCCAAATCCTTCCCCTTCCAAACCTGAGACCTTTCCTTTAACATGAGATGTCATATCCAACTCCTTCCCATTCCAAACCTGAGGCCCTTCCTATAGCATGAGATGTTATATCTTAATGCTTCTAAAACCAAACCTGAGAACCATCCTATAACATGTGAAATCCAAATCCTTCCCTTTCTAAACCTGAGACCCTTCCGATAGCATGAGATGTGATATCTCAATGCTTCGAAAACCAAACATGAGAACCATCCTATAACATGAGATGTGAAATCCAGATCCTTCCCTTTCCAAACCTGAGACCCTTCCTATAGCTTGAGGTGTGATATCAAACTCCTTCCCATTCCAATCCTGAGATAGCTTGAGATGTGATATCCAACTCCTTCCGATTCCAATCCTGAGACCCTTCCTATATCATGAGATGTGATATCTCAATGCTTCTAATACCAAACCTGAGACCCGTCCTTAAACATGAGATGTGAGATCCTAATCCTTCCCCTTCCAAACCTGAGACCTTTCCTATAGCTTGAGATGTGATATCAAACTCCTTCCCATTCCAATCCTGAGATAGCTTGAGATGTGATATCCAACTCCATCCCATACCAATCCTGAGACCCTTCCGATAGCATGAGATATGGATATCTCAATGCTTCTAATATCAAAACTGAGACCCTCCCTATAGTATGAGATGTGATATCTAAGTCCTTCCCACTCCTATCCTGAGACCCTTCCGATAGCAGAGATGTGATATCTCAATGCTTATACCAAACCTGATGACCCTTCCTATTGCATGAGATGTGATATCCAACTCCTTCCCATTTCAATCCTGAGTTCCTTCCTATAACATGAGAAGTGATATCCAACTCCTTCCCATTCCAATCCTGAGACTCTTCCTATAGCATGAGATGTGATATCCAAATCCTTCCCCTTCCAAACCTGAGACCCTTCCTTTAGCATGAGATGTGATATCCAAATCCTTCCCATTCCAATCCTGAAACCCTTCCTATAGCATGAGATGTGATATCTCAATGTTTCTAATAAAAAACCTGAGACCTTCCTATAGCAAGAGATGTGATATCCAAATCCTTCCCAGTCAAATCCTGAGACCATTCCTATAATGAGATGTGATATCCAACTCTTTCCCATTCCAACCTGAGACCCTTCCTATAGCATGAGAAGGGATATCCAACTCCTTCCCATTCCAATCCTGAGACCCTTCCTATACCATGAGATGTGATATCTCAATGCTGCTAATACCAAACCTGGGACCCGTCCTATAACATGAGATATGATATCCAAATCCTTCCCCTTCCAAACCTGAGACCCTTCCTTTAGCATGAGATGTGATATCCAAATCCTTCCCATTCCAATCCTCAAACCCTTCCTATAGCATGAGATGTGATATCTCAATGTTTCTAATAAAAAACTCGAGACCCTTCCTATAGCAAGAGATGTAATATCCAAATCCTTCCCATTCCAATCTTGAGACACTTCCTATAACATGAGATGTGATATCCAACTCCTTCCCATTCCAACCTGAGATCCTTCCTATAGCATGAGAAGGGATATCCAACTCCTTCCCAATCCAATCCTGAGACCCTTCCGATAGCAGAGATGTGATATCTCAATGCTTCTAATACGAAACCTGAGACCCGTCCTAAAACATGAGATGTGAGATACAAATCCTTCCCCTTCCAAACCTGAGACCTTTCCTTTAGCATGAGATGTGATATCCAACTCCTTCCCATTCCAAACCGGAGACCCTTCCTATAGCATGAGATTTTATATCTTAATGCTTCTAAAACCAAACCTGACAACCATCCTATAACATGTGAAATCCAAATCCTTCCCTTTCCAAACCTGAGACCCTTCCGATAGCATATGTGATATCTCAATGCTTCTAAAACCAAACATGAGAACCATCCTATAACATTAGATGTGAAATCCAGATCCTTCCGTTTCCAATCCTGAGACCGTTCCTATAGCTTGAGATGTGATATCAAACTTCTTCCCATTCCAATCCTGAGATAGCTTGAGATGTGATATCCAACTCCATCCCATTCCAATCCTGAGACCCTTCCGATAGCATGAGATGTGATATCTCAATGCTTCTAATATCAAAACTGAGACCCTCCCTATAGTATGAGATGTGATATCTAAGTCCTTCCCATTCCTATCCTGAGACCCTTCCGAGAGCAGAGATGTGATATCTCAATGCTTAAACCAAACCTGATGACCCTTCCTATGGCATGAGATGTGATATCCAACTGCTTCCCATTCCAATCCTGAGACCCTTCCTATAACATGAGATGTGATATCCAACTCCTTCCCATTCCAATCCTGAGACTCTTCCTGTAGCATGAGATGTGATATCTCAATGCTTCTAATACCAAACATGGGACCAGTCATATAGCATGAGATATGATATCCAAATCCTTCCCCTTCCAAACCTGAGACCCTTCCTTTAGCATGAGATGTGATATCCAACTCCTTCCCATTCCAACCTGCGATCCTTCCTATAGCATGAGAAGGGATATCCAACTCCTTCCCAATCCAATCCTGAGACCCTTCCAATAGCAGAGATGTGATATCTCAATGCTTATACCAAACCTGAGACCCTTCCTATAGCATGAGATGTGATATTCAACTCCTTCGCATTCCAATCCTGAGACCCTTCATATAGCATGAGATGTGATATCTCAATGCTTCTAATACCAAACCTGAGATCCTTCCTATAACATGAGACGTGATATCCAACTCCTTCCCATTCCAAACCTTTGCTTCTATCAAACCTGAGACCCTTCCTTTAGCATGAGATGTGATATCCAACTCCTTCCCATTCCTATACTGAGACCCTTCCTATAACATGAGACGTGATATCCAACTCCTTCCCATTCCAAACCTTTGCTTCTATCAAACCTGAGACCCTTCCTTTAGCATGAGATGTGATATCCAACTCCTTCCCATTCCAATCCTGAGACTCTTCCTATAGCATGAGATGTGATAGCTCAATGCTTCGAAAACCAAACATGAGAACCATCCTATAACATGAGATGTGAAATCCAAATCATTCCCTTTCCAAACCTGAGACCCTTCCTATAGCTTCAGATGTGATATCAAACTCCTTCCCATTCAATGTGATATCCAACTCCTTCCCATTCCAATCCTGAGACCCTTCCTATACCTTGAGATGTGATATCTCAATGCTTCTAATACCAAACCTGAGACCCGTCCTAAAACATGAGATGTGAGATCCAAATCCTTCCCCTTCCAAACCTGAGACCTTTCCTTTAACATGAGATGTCATATCCAACTCCTTCCCATTCCAAACCTGAGGCCCTTCCTATAGCATGAGATGTTATATCTTAATGCTTCTAAAACCAAACCTGAGAACCATCCTATAACATGTGAAATCCAAATCCTTCCCTTTCTAAACCTGAGACCCTTCCGATAGCATGAGATGTGATATCTCAATGCTTCGAAAACCAAACATGAGAACCATCCTATAACATGAGATGTGAAATCCAGATCCTTCCCTTTCCAAACCTGAGACCCTTCCTATAGCTTGAGGTGTGATATCAAACTCCTTCCCATTCCAATCCTGAGATAGCTTGAGATGTGATATCCAACTCCTTCCGATTCCAATCCTGAGACCCTTCCTATATCATGAGATGTGATATCTCAATGCTTCTAATACCAAACCTGAGACCCGTCCTAAAACATGAGATGTGAGATCCTAATCCTTCCCCTTCCAAACCTGAGACCTTTCCTATAGCTTGAGATGTGATATCAAACTCCTTCCCATTCCAATCCTGAGATAGCTTGAGATGTGATATCCAACTCCATCCCATTCCAATCCTGAGACCCTTCCGATAGCATGAGATATGATATCTCAATGCTTCTAATATCAAAACTGAGACCCTCCCTATAGTATGAGATGTGATATCTAAGTCCTTCCCATTCCTATCCTGAGACCCTTCCGATAGCAGAGATGTGATATCTCAATGCTTATACCAAACCTGATGACCCTTCCTATTGCATGAGATGTGATATCCAACTCCTTCCCATTTCAATACTGAGTTCCTTCCTATAACATGAGAAGTGATATCCAACTCCTTCCCATTCCAATCCTGAGACTCTTCCTATAGCATGAGATGTGATATCCAAATCCTTCCCCTTCCAAACCTGAGACCCTTCCTTTAGCATGAGATGTGATATCCAAATCCTTCCCATTCCAATCCTGAAACCCTTCCTATAGCATGAGATGTGATATCTCAATGTTTCTAATAAAAAACCTGAGACCTTCCTATAGCAAGAGATGTGATATCCAAATCCTTCCCAGTCAAATCCTGAGACCATTCCTATAATGAGATGTGATATCCAACTCTTTCCCATTCCAACCTGAGACCCTTCCTATAGCATGAGAAGGGATATCCAACTCCTTCCCATTCCAATCCTGAGACCCTTCCTATACCATGAGATGTGATATCTCAATGCTGCTAATACCAAACCTGGGACCCGTCCTATAACATGAGATATGATATCCAAATCCTTCCCCTTCCAAACCTGAGACCCTTCCTTTAGCATGAGATGTGATATCCAAATCCTTCCCATTCCAATCCCCAAACCCTTCCTATAGCATGAGATGTGATATCTCAATGTTTCTAATAAAAAACTCGAGACCCTTCCTATAGCAAGAGATGTAATATCCAAATCCTTCCCATTCCAATCTTGAGACACTTCCTATAACATGAGATGTGATATCCAACTCCTTCCCATTCCAACCTGAGATCCTTCCTATAGCATGAGAAGGGATATCCAACTCCTTCCCAATCCAATCCTGAGACCCTTCTGATAGCAGAGATGTGATATCTCAATGCTTCTAATACGAAACCTGAGACCCGTCCTAAAACATGAGATGTGAGATACAAATCCTTCCCCTTCCAAACCTGAGACCTTTCCTTTAGCATGAGATGTGATATCCAACTCCTTCCCATTCCAAACCCGAGACCCTTCCTATAGCATGAGATTTTATATCTTAATGCTTCTAAAACCAAACCTGACAACCATCCTATAACATGTGAAATCCAAATCCTTCCCTTTCCAAACCTGAGACCCTTCCGATAGCATATGTGATATCTCAATGCTTCTAAAACCAAACATGAGAACCATCCTATAACATTAGATGTGAAATCCAGATCCTTCCGTTTCCAATCCTGAGACCGTTCCTATAACTTGAGATGTGATATCAAACTTCTTCCCATTCCAATCCTGAGATAGCTTGAGATGTGATATCCAACTCCATCCCATTCCAATCCTGAGACCCTTCCGATAGCATGAGATGTGATATCTCAATGCTTCTAATATCAAAACTGAGACCCTCCCTATAGTATGAGATGTGATATCTAAGTCCTTCCCATTCCTATCCTGAGACCCTTCCGAGAGCAGAGATGTGATATCTCAATGCTTATACCAAACCTGATGACCCTTCCTATGGCATGAGATGTGATATCCAACTGCTTCCCATTCCAATCCTGAGACCCTTCCTGTAGCATGAGATGTGATATCTCAATGCTTCTAATACCAAACATGGGACCAGTCATATAGCATGAGATATGATATCCAAATCCTTCCCCTTCCAAACCTGAGACCCTTCCTTTAGCATGAGATGTGATATCCAACTCCTTCCCATTCCAACCTGCGATCCTTCCTATAGCATGAGAAGGGATATCCAACTCCTTCCCAATCCAATCCTGAGAGCCTTCCAATAGCAGAGATGTGATATCTCAATGCTTATACCAAACCTGAGACCCTTCCTATGGCATGAGATGTGATATCCAACTCCTTCCCATTCCAATCCTGAGACCCTTCCTATAGCATGAGATGTGATATCTCAATGCGTCTATTAAACCTGAGACTCTTCCTTTAGCATGAGATATGATATCCAAATCCTTCACATTCCAATCCTGAGACCCTTCCTATAGCATATGTGATATCTCAATGCTTCTAAAACCAAACATGAGAACCATCCTATAACATGAGATGTGAAATCCAAATCCTTCCCTTCCCAAATCTGAGACCCTTCTTATAGCTTGAGATGTGATATCTCAATGCTTCTAATACCAAACCTGAGACCCGTCCTAAAACATGAGATGTGAGATCCAAATCCTTCCCCTTCCAAACCTGTCACCTTTCCTTTAGCATGAGATGTGATATCCAACTCCTTCCCATTCCAATCCTGAGACCCTTCTGATAGCATGAGATGTGATATCTCAATGCTTCTAATATCAAACCTGAGAACCTCCCTATAGCATGAGATGTGATATCCAACTCCTTCCAATTCCAATACTGAGACCCTTCCAATAGCATATGTGATATCTCAATGCTTCTAATATCAAAACTGAGACCCTCCCTATAGCATGAGATGTGATATCCAACTCCTTCCCATTCCAATCCTGAGACTATTCCTATAACATGAGATGTGATATCTCTATGCTTCTAATAGCAAACCTGAGGCCCTTCCCGTAGTATATGTGATATCCAACTCCTTCCCATTCCAAACCTGTGACCCTTCCTGTAGCATGAAATGTGATTTCTCACCCCTTCCAATACCAAACCCGAGACCATTCCCACAGCCTGAGATTTGTAATCTCATTTCTTCCAATACCAAACCCGAGACCCTTCCGATAGGATGAGATTTACTATCTCACTCCTTAAAATAGCAAACTCGAGTCCCTTCCTAAAGCATGTGATTTGATTTCTCAGTGCTTCTAATGCCAAACCTGAGACCCTCCGTATAACAAGAGATATATCCAACTCCTTCCCATTCCAATACTGAGACTCTTCCGATAGCATGAGATGTGATATCTCAATGCTTCTAATACCAAACCTGAGACCCGTCCTAAAACATGAGATGTGAGATCCTAATCCTTCCCCTTCCAAACCTGAGACCATTCCTATAGCTTGAGATGTGATATCAAACTCCTTCCCATTCCAATCCTGAGATAGCTTGAGATGTGATATCCAACTCCATCCCATTCCAATCCTGAGACTCTTCTGATAGCATGAGATATGATATCTCAATGCTTCTAATATCAAAACTGAGACCCTCCCTATAGTATGAGATGTGATATCTAAGTCCTTCCCATTCCTATCCTGAGACCCTTCCGATAGCAGAGATGTGATATCTCGATGCTTATACCAAACCTGATGACCCTTCCTATGGCATGAGATGTGATATCCAACTCCTTCCCATTCCAAACCTGAGACCCTTCCGATAGCATGAGATGAGATATCTCAATGCTTCTAAAACCAAACATGAGAACCATCCTATAACATGAGATGTGAAATCCAAATCCTTCCCTTCCCAAACCTGAGAGCCTCCCTATAGCATGAGATGTGATATCCAAGTCCTTCCCATTCCAATCCTGAGACCCTTCCTATAGCATGAGAAGTGATATCTCAATGCTTATACCAAACCTGAGACCCTTCCTATAGCATGAGATGTGATATCCAACTCCTTCCCATTCCAATCCTGAGACCCTTCCTATAGCATGAGATGTGATATCTCAATGCTTCTACCAAAACTGAGACCCTTCCTTTAGCATCAGATGTGATATCCAACTCCTTCCCATTCCAATCCTGAGACCCTTCCTATAGCATGAGATGTGATATCTCAATGCTTCTAATACCAAACTTGAGATCCTTCCTATAACATGAGATGCGATATCCAACTCCTTCCCATTCCAATCCTGAGACCCTTCCTATAGCATGAGATGTGATATCTCAATGCTTCTAAAACCAAACCTGAGATCCTTCCTATAACATGAGATGTGATATCCAAATCCTTCCCCTTCCAAACCTGAGACCCTCCCTTTAGCATGAGATGTGATATCCAACTCCTTCCCATTCCAATCCTGAGACCCTTCCTATAGCATGAGATGTGATATCTCAATGCTTCTACCAAAACTGACACCCTTCCTTTAGCATCAGATGTGATATCCAACTCCTTCCCATTCCAATCCTGAGACCCTTCCTATAGCATGAGATGTGATATCCAACTCCTTCCCATTCCAACCTGAGACCCTTCCTATAGCATGAGATGGGATATCCAACTCCTTCCAAATCCAATCCTCATACCCTTCCATGAGATGTGATATCCCAATGCTTCTACAAAACCTGAGACCCATACCATGGCATAAGATGTGATATCAAACTCCCGTCCTATACCATGAGACTTGATATCTCAATGCTTCTAATACCAAACCTGAGACCGGTCCAATAACATGAGATGTGATATCCAAATCCTTCCCCTTCCAAACCTTAGACCCTTCCTTTACCATGAGATGTGATATCCAAGTCCTTCCCATGCCATTCCTGAGACCCTTCCTATAGACTGAGATGTGATATCTCAATGATTCTAATACCAAACCTGAGACCCTTCCAATAACATGAGATGTGATATCCAAGTCCTTCCCATTCCAATCCTGAAACCCTTCCTAAAGCATGAGATGTGATATCTCAATGCTTCTAATACCAAACCTGAGACCTTTCCTATAACATGAATTGTAATATCCAAGTCCTTCCCATTCCAATCCTGAGACCCTTCCGATAGCAGAGATGTGATATCTCAATGCTTATACCTAACCTGAGACCCTTCCTATAACATGAGATGTGATATCCAAATCCTTCCCCTTCCAAACCTTAGACCCTCCCTTTAGCATGAGATGTGATATCCAACTCCTTCCCATTCCAATCCTGAGACCCTTCTGATAGCATGAGATGTGACATCTCAATGCCTCTAATACCAAACCTGAGATCCTACCTCTAACATGAAATGTGATATCCAACTCCTTCCCCTTCCAACCCTGAGAGCCTTCCTATAGAATGAGATGTTATATCCAAGTCCTTCCCATTCCAATCCTGAGACCCTTCCTATAACATGAGATGTGATATCCAACTCCTTCCCATTCCAACATTAGACCCTTCCTATAGCATGAGATGGGATATCCAACTCCTTCCAAATCAAATCCTGATACCCTTCCGATAGCATGAGATGTGATATCCCAATGCCTCTACAAAACCTCAGACCCATACCATGGCATGAGATGTGATATCAAACTCCTTCCCATTCCAATCATGAGACGCTTCCTATAGCTTGAGATGTGATATCCAACTCCTTCCCATTCCAATTCTGAGACCCGTCCTATACCATGAGACTTGATATTTCAATGCTTCTAATACCAAACCTGAGACCGGTCCTATAACATGAGATGTGATATCCAAATCCTTCCCCTTCCAAACCTGAGACCCTTCCTATAGCAGAGATGTGATATCTCAATGCTTATACCAAACCTGTGACCCTTCCTATGGCATGAGATGTCATATACAACTCCTTCCCATTCCAATCCTGAGACCCTTCCTATAGCATGTGATGGGATATCTCAATGCATATACCAAACCTGAGACCCTTCCTATAGCATGAGATGTGATATCCAACTCCTTCCCATTCCAATCCTGAGACCCTTCATATAGCATGAGATGTGATATCTCAATGCTTCTAATACCAAACCTGAGATCCTTCCTATAACATGAGACGTGATATCCAACTCCTTCCCATTCCAAACCTTTGCTTCTATCAAACCTGAGACCCTTCCTTTAGCATGAGATGTGATATCCAACTCCTTCCCATTCCTATACTGAGACCCTTCCTATAACATGAGACGTGATATCCAACTCCTTCCCATTCCAAACCTGTGCTTCTATCAAACCTGAGACCCTTCCTTTAGCATGAGATGTGATATCCAACTCCTTCCCATTCCAATCCTGAGACTCTTCCTATAGCATGAGATGTGATAGCTCAATGCTTCTAAAACCAAACATGAGAACCATCCTATAACATGAGATGTGAAATCCAAATCATTCCCTTTCCAAACCTGAGACCCTTCCTATAGCTTCAGATGTGATATCAAACTCCTTCCCATTCAATGTGATATCCAACTCCTTCCCATTCCAATCCTGAGACCCTTCCTATACCTTGAGATGTGATATCTCAATGCTTCTAATACCAAACCTGAGACCCGTCCTAAAACATGAGATGTGAGATCCAAATCCTTCCCCTTCCAAACCTGAGACCTTTCCTTTAACATGAGATGTCATATCCAACTCCTTCCCATTCCAAACCTGAGGCCCTTCCTATAGCATGAGATGTTATATCTTAATGCTTCTAAAACCAAACCTGAGAACCATCCTATAACATGAGATGTGAAATCCAGATCCTTCCCTTTCCAAACCTGAGACCCTTCCTATAGCTTGAGGTGTGATATCAAACTCCTTCCCATTCCAATCCTGAGATAGCTTGAGATGTGATATCCAACTCCTTCCGATTCCAATCCTGAGACCCTTCCTATATCATGAAATGTGATATCTCAATGCTTCTAATACCAAACCTGAGACCCGTCCTAAAACATGAGATGTGAGATCCTAATCCTTCCCCTTCCAAACCTGAGACCTTTCCTATAGCTTGAGATGTGATATCAAACTCCTTCCCATTCCAATCCTGAGATAGCTTGAGATGTGATATCCAACTCCATCCCATTCCAATCCTGAGACCCTTCCGATAGCATGAGATATGATATCTCAATGCTTCTAATATCAAAACTGAGACCCTCCCTATAGTATGAGATGTGATATCTAAGTCCTTCCCATTCCTATCCTGAGACCCTTCCGATAGCAGAGATGTGATATCTCAATGCTTATACCAAACCTGATGACCCTTCCTATTGCATGAGATGTGATATCCAACTCCTTCCCATTTCAATCCTGAGTTCCTTCCTATAACATGAGAAGTGATATCCAACTCCTTCCCATTCCAATCCTGAGACTCTTCCTATAGCATGAGATGTGATATCCAAATCCTTCCCATTCCAATCCTGAAACCCTTCCTATAGCATGAGATGTGATATCTCAATGTTTCTAATAAAAAACCTGAGACCTTCCTATAGCAAGAGATGTGATATCCAAATCCTTCCCAGTCAAATCCTGAGACCATTCCTATAATGAGATGTGATATCCAACTCTTTCCCATTCCAACCTGAGACCCTTCCTATAGCATGAGAAGGGATATCCACCTCCTTCCCATTCGAATCCTGAGACCCTTCCTATACCATGAGATGTGATATCTCAATGCTGCTAATACGAAACCTGAGACCCGTCCTACAACATGAGATGTGAGATACAAATCCTTCCCCTTCCAAACCTGAGACCTTTCCTTTAGCAGAGATGTGATATCCAACTCCTTCCCATTCCAAACCCGAGACCCTTCCTATAGCATGAGATTTTATATCTTAATGCTTCTAAAATCAAACCTGACAACCATCCTATAACATGTGAAATCCAAATCCTTCCCTTTCCAAACCTGAGACCCTTCCGATAGCATATGTGATATCTCAATGCTTCTAAAACCAAACATGAGAACCATCCTATAACATTAGATGTGAAATCCAGATCCTTCCATTTCCAATCCTGAGACCGTTCCTATAGCTTGAGATGTGATATCAAACTTCTTCCCATTCCAATCCTGAGATAGCTTGAGATGTGATATCCAACTCCATCCCATTCCAATCCTGAGACCCTTCCGATAGCATGAGATATGATATCTCAATGCTTCTAATATCAAAACTGAGACCCTCCCTATAGTATGAGATGTGATATCTAAGTCCTTCCCATTCCTATCCTGAGACCCTTCCGATAGCAGAGATGTGATATCTCAATGCTTATACCAAACCTGATGACCCTTCCTATTGCATGAGATGTGATATCCAACTCCTTCCCATTTCAATCCTGAGTTCCTTCCTATAACATGAGAAGTGATATCCAACTCCTTCCCATTCCAATCCTGAGACTCTTCCTATAGCATGAGATGTGATATCCAAATCCTTCCCATTCCAATCCTGAAACCCTTCCTATAGCATGAGATGTGATATCTCAATGTTTCTAATAAAAAACCTGAGACCTTCCTATAGCAAGAGATGTGATATCCAAATCCTTCCCAGTCAAATCCTGAGACCATTCCTATAATGAGATGTGATATCCAACTCTTTCCCATTCCAACCTGAGACCCTTCCTATAGCATGAGAAGGGATATCCACCTCCTTCCCATTCGAATCCTGAGACCCTTCCTATACCATGAGATGTGATATCTCAATGCTGCTAATACGAAACCTGAGACCCGTCCTACAACATGAGATGTGAGATACAAATCCTTCCCCTTCCAAACCTGAGACCTTTCCTTTAGCAGAGATGTGATATCCAACTCCTTCCCATTCCAAACCCGAGACCCTTCCTATAGCATGAGATTTTATATCTTAATGCTTCTAAAATCAAACCTGACAACCATCCTATAACATGTGAAATCCAAATCCTTCCCTTTCCAAACCTGAGACCCTTCCGATAGCATATGTGATATCTCAATGCTTCTAAAACCAAACATGAGAACCATCCTATAACATTAGATGTGAAATCCAGATCCTTCCATTTCCAATCCTGAGACCGTTCCTATAGCTTGAGATGTGATATCAAACTTCTTCCCATTCCAATCCTGAGATAGCTTGAGATGTGATATCCAACTCCATCCCATTCCAATCCTGAGACCCTTCCGATAGCATGAGATGTGATATCTCAATGCTTCTAATATCAAAACTGAGACCCTCCCTATAGTATGAGATGTGATATCTAAGTCCTTCCCATTCCTATCCTGAGACCCTTCCGAGAGCAGAGATGTGATATCTCAATGCTTATACCAAACCTGATGACCCTTCCTATGGCATGAGATGTGATATCCAACTGCTTCCCATTCCAATCCTGAGACCCTTCCTATAACATGAGATGTGATATCCAACTCCTTCCCATTCCAATCCTGAGACTCTTCCTGTAGCATGAGATGTGATATCTCAATGCTTCTAATACCAAACATGGGACCAGTCATATAGCATGAGATATGATATCCAAATCCTTCCCCTTCCAAACCTGAGACCCTTCCTTTAGCATGAGATGTGATATCCAACTCCTTCCCATTCCAACCTGCGATCCTTCCTATAGCATGAGAAGGGATATCCAACTCCTTCCCAATCCAATCCTGAGACCCTTCCAATAGCAGAGATGTGATATCTCAATGCTTATACCAAACCTGAGACCCTTCCTATGGCATGAGATGTGATATCCAACTCCTTCCCATTCCAATCCTGAGACCCTTCCTATAGCATGAGATGTGATATCTCAATGCGTCTATTAAACCTGAGACTCTTCCTTTAGCATGAGATTTGATATCCAAATCCTTCACATTCCAATCCTGAGACCCTTCCTATAGCATATGTGATATCTCAATGCTTCTAAAACCAAACATGAGAACCATCCTATAACATGAGATGTGAAATCCAAATCCTTCCCTTCCCAAATCTGAGACCCTTCTTATAGCTTGAGATGTGATATCTCAATGCTTCTAATACCAAACCTGAGACCCGTCCTAAAACATGAGATGTGAGATCCAAATCCTTCCCCTTCCAAACCTGACACCTTTCCTTTAGCATGAGATGTGATATCCAACTCCTTCCCATTCCAATCCTGAGACCCTTCTGATAGCATGAGATGTGATATCTCAATGCTTCTAATATCAAAACTGAGACCCTCCCTATAGCATGAGATGTGATATCCAACTCCTTCCCATTCCAATCCTGAGACTATTCCTATAACATGAGATGTGATATCTCTATGCTTCTAATAGCAAACCTGAGGCCCTTCCCGTAGTATATGTGATATCCAACTCCTTCCCATTCCAAACCTGTGACCCTTCCTGTAGCATGAAATGTGATTTCTCACCCCTTCCAATACCAAACCCGAGACCATTCCCACAGCCTGAGATTTGTAATCTCATTTCTTCCAATACCAAACCCGAGACCCTTCCGATAGGATGAGATTTACTATCTCACTCCTTAAAATAGCAAACTCGAGTCCCTTCCTAAAGGATGTGATTTGATTTCTCAGTGCTTCTAATGCCAAATCTGAGACCCTCCGTATAACAAGAGATATATCCAACTCCTTCCCATTCCAATACTGAGACTCTTCCGATAGCATGAGATGTGATATCCCAATGCTTCTAATACCAATCCTGAGACCCTTCCTATAGCACGACATGTGATATCGAACTTCCCATTCCAATCCTGAGACTCAGACCTCCCCGTCTAACCTTCTCACCACTCCTAGCTCCCGGATTGATCATGCATTCCTGCTGTCTCTTCTCTCCCTTCTTCTGCTTCCTTTCCTCTCTCCTTCCTCATCTGCCCTAGGTCAGGCTCCTTCTACACCTCCGCAGGGATTACTGATTTGTACCCCTCCCCACTCTCAACTCTCACTCAGTTTCAAACACTCATCTGCCATTTCCTGGAAGAACCCGACCTGGATGTCCTTGGTCTAACCGAGACATGGTTGACGGCCAGCGCTGTCTTGAGCTTAGACACTTTCCTCCCTGATGACAAGTTCCTCTCCATGCCCAGATCCAACCGTTCCTGAGGGGGAGTATCCTTGATTCCTGTAGTAAATTGCTTTCCTTTACAGGCCGCCTCCTCTCACGAATGCCTTCTCTGCATGCATTCTCTCTTTCCTGGCCATTCTCTCACCGTGGCTATTTGCCTACCCCCTTCCTCTCTTAGTGGATGGACTTCTCCATCCCAGCCTCCTACCACTCAACTCCGCCTACTTGGAGAATTTAACATGAACCAGTATGCTACCTGACCTGGACTTTTACGAAATCTGCAACTGTTCATGTCGCTGGCCCTACACATTGCAGGGAATACTCAGAATTTTCTGATCTCACACCTCCCCCTCTGTAACCCTCTCAACAATCCTCTCCCGTGGTGATCAAGTTCTCATCTCCAAAGAAGGCTAACTACCAGCTGTTCCTCCTCGGAGGTGTTCTCCCTTTCTGTCCCTGCTCCCTGCACCGTTTCGCGTTGCAAACACTCGTTTCCCTGCTCTCTGGTTTAGACGCTTTTCCTTCTCAGAGGCCTCTTCCTTTCTGTCCCTGCTCCCTGCACCGTTTCGCGTTGCAAACACTCGCTTCCCAGCTCTCTGGTCTAGGCGCGGTTCCTCCTCAGAGGCGTTCTTTTCTGTCCCTGCTGCCTGCAGTTTCGCGTTGCAAATACTCGCTTCCCAGCTCTGGTTTAGAAGCGTGTTCCAAGCCTTCTCTCCTCTTCCCGCTGCCTTCAAATCAACAAATGAGCTCCACAAGATACACAGTGCTCAGAATGCTTTATAACACCCATTATTCAACATATAGCCGTAACCCGCTAGACGTATTGAAACGTGCTGTAAACTAGCAAAAACAGCTAGCAACCTCGCGTTTTTGTAAATGCGAATTCTGATGCGTTCCCATGTATGAACTGTGTCCGTGCGTTTGTTGTCGAATACTGAATGTTTTCCCATACTAGGGGGGCGTCAAAATCTACTGTTCACAGGCTGAATGTATACGGCTGAAATCTTCTAGGCATTATCAGCTTTCCTGACTGTTTTGGAACGTATATTTGCCATCTGTTAATGCAGTCGCCGTGGTCATCGTCCCTTTTAGTTTACAGGCTGCACTCCCCTGGTGATCACATTCTCCTCTCCAGAGCAGGCTACCATCTGCTACTCCTCAGAGGCGTTCCTCCTTTTAGTCCCTGCTCCCTGCACCATTTCGCGATGCATGTACTCCCTTCCCAGATCTCTGGTTTAGAAGCGTGTTCCCTGCCTTCTCTCCTCTACCTACAGCCTTCCAAAGAGCTCCACAAGATAGTGTTCAGAATGCTTTATAACCCCATTATTCAACATATAGCTGTAACACTCTAGACGTATTGAAACGTGCTAAAAACTAGCAAAAATAGCTAGAAAATGTACTTCCCTCGCGTTTTTGTAAATGCGAATTCTGGTGGGTTCCCATGTTGTATGTACTGTGTCCGTGCGTTTGTTGTCGAATCCTGAAGTTGTTCTCCCATACTAGGGGGTGGGGGGTCAACATCTACTGTTCACAGGCTGAATGTATACGGCTGAAATCTTCACTGCATTATCAGCTTTCCTGACTGTTTTGGAACGTGTATTTGCCATCTGTTAATGCAGTCGCCCTGTGTTCATCGTCCCTTCTAGTTTACAGGCTGCACTCCCCTGGTGATCACATTCTCCTTTCCAGAGCAGGCTAACTACCAGCTGCTCCTCTTCCTAGGCGTTCATCCTTTCTGTCCCTGCTCCCTGCACAGTTTCGCGTTGCATGTACTCGCTTCCCAGCTCTGGTTTAGATGCGTGTTCCCTCAGTTCTCTCCTCTTCCTACAGCCTTCCAATGAGCTCCACAAGATAGTGTTCAGAATGCTTTATATAACGCCCATTATTCAAAATATAGCCGTAATCAGCTAGACGTATTGAAACGTGCTAAAAACTAGCAAAAACAGCTAGAAAATGTACTTTCCTCGCGTTTTGGTAAATGCGAATTCTGGTGGATTCCCATTTTGTACTCTGTTCGTGCGTTTGTTCAGTCGAATCCTGTTCTTTTGAACCACTCTTCTCCCATACAAGGGAGGATTAAAATGTGTTGTTCACAGGCGGAATGTATACTACTGAAATGCTCACTTCCCTGCTCTCTGGTTTAGACGCGTGTACCCTGCATATACCAAAACGCAGGGAAGTACATTTTCTAGCTGTTTTTGCTAGTTTTTAGCACGTTTCAATACGTCTAGCGGTTTACAGCTATATGTTGAATAATGGGTGTTATAAAGCATTCTGAACACTGTATCTTGTGGAGCTCATTGGAAGGCTATAGGAAGAGGAGAGAAGGCAGGGAACATGCATCTAAACGAGAGCTGGGAAGCGAGTACATGCAACGCGAAACGGTGCAGGGAGCAGGGAAAGAAAGGATGAACGCCTATGAGGAGCAGCCGGTAGTTAGCCTGCTCTGGAGAGGAGAATGTGATCACCAGGGGAGTGCAGCCTGTAAACTAGAAGGGACGATGAACACAGGCCGACTGTATTAACAGATGGCAAATACACGTTCCAAAACAGTCAGGAAAGCTGGTAGTGCAGTGAAGATTTCAGCCGTATACATTCAGCCTGTGAACAGTAGATGTTGAACCCCCACCCGCTAGTATGGGAGAACAGTGGTTAAAAACTTTTTTCGGGTCAGGATTCGACAACAAACGCACGGCCACAGTACATACAACATGGGAACCCACCAGAATTCGCATTTACCAATACGCGAGGAAAGGACATTTTCTAGCTATTTTTGCTAGTTTTTAGCACTTTTCAATATGTCTAGCGAGTTACAGCTATATCTTGAATAATGGGTGTTATCAAGCATTCTGAGCACCGTGTATCTTTTGAAGCTCATTTGTTGATTTGAAGGCAGCGGGAAGAGGAGAGAAGGCAGGAAACACACGTCTAAACCAGAGAGCTGGGAAACGAGTGCTTGCAACGCGAAACGGTGCAGGGAGCAGGGACCGAAAGGGAGAACTCCTCTGAGGAGGAACAGCTGGTAGTTAGCCTTCTTTGGAGATGAGAAATTGATTACCACGGGAGAGGATTGTTGAGAGGGTTACAGAGGGGGAGGTCTGAGATCAGAAAATCATGAGTATTCCCTGCAGTGTGCAGGGCCAGCGACATGAGTTGCAGATCTCGTAAAAGTCCGGGTCAGGAAGCATACAGGTTCATGTTGAATTCTCCAAGTAGGCGGAGTTGAGTGGTAGGAGGCTAGGATGGAGAAGTCCATCCACTGAGAGAGGAAGCGGGTAGGCAAATAGCCAGGGTGAGAGAATTGCCAGGAGAGCATGCACGCAGACAAAGCATTCGTGAGAGAAGTCGGCCTGCAAAGGAAAGCAATTTACTACAGGAATCAAGGATACTCCCCCCTCAAGAACGGTTGGATCTGGGCATGGAGAGGAACTTGTCATCAGGGAGGTAAGTGTCAAAGCTCGAGACCGCGCTGGCCGTCAACCATGTCTCGGGTAGACCAAGGACATCAAGGTCGGGTTCTTCCAGGAAATGGCAGATGTCAGATGAGTGTTTGACACTGAGTGAGAGTTGAGAGTGGGTAGGGGTACAAATCAGTAATCCCTGCAGAGGTGTAGAAGGAGCCTGACCTAGAGCAGATGAGGAAGGAGAGAGGGAAGGGAGAGAAGAGACAGCAGGAGTGCATGATCAATCCGGGAGCTAGGAGTGGTGAGAAGGTTAGACGGGGAGGTCTGAGTCTCAGGATTGAAATGGGAAGTTCGATATCACATGTCATGCTATAAGAAGGGTCTCAGGATTGGTATTAGAAGCATTGGGATATCACATCTCATGCTATAGGGAGGTTCTCAGGTTTGATATTAGAAGCATTGAGATGTCACATCTCATGCTATCGGAAGGGTCTCAGGATTGGAATGGGAAGGAGTTGGATATCACATCTCAAGCTATAGGAAGGGTCTCAGGATTGGAATGGGAATGAGTTGGATATCACATCTCATGCTATAGGAAGGGTCTCAGATTTGGTATAAGCATTGAGATATCACATCTCATGCTATAGGAAGGGCCTCAGGATTGGAATGGGAAGGAATTGTATATGACATCTCGGGCCATAGGAAGGGTCTCAGGTTTGGTATAAGCATTGAGATATCACATCTCTGCTATCGGATGGGTCTCAGGATTGGAATGGGAAGGAGTTGGATATCCCATCTCATGTTATAGGAAGGGTCTCAGGTTTGTTATTAGAAGCATTGAGATATCACATCTCATGCTATAGGAAGGGTCTCAGGATTGTAATGGGAAGAACTTGGATGTTACATCTCATGCTATAGGGAGGGTCTCAAGTTTGATATTACAAGCATTGAGATATCAAGTCTCATGGTATAGGAAGGGTCTCAGAATTGGAATGGGAAGGAGATTGATATCACATCTCAAGCTATAGGAAGGGTCTCAGGATTGGAATGGGAAGGAGATTGATATCACATCTCATGCCATAGTATGGGTCTCAGGTTTGGTAGAAGATTTGGAATATGACATCTCATGCTATCAGAAGGGTATCGGTATTGGATTTGGAAGGAGTTGGATATCCCATCTCGTGCTATAGGAAAGGTCTCAGGTTGGAATGGGAAGGAGTTGGATATCACTTCTCATGTTATAGGAAGGGTCTCAGGATTGGAATGGGAAGGAATTGGATATAATATCTCATGGAAGGGTGTCAGAATTGGAATGCAAAGGAGTTGGATATCACATATGTTATAGGAAAGATCTCAGGTTTGGTATTAGAAGCAATGAGACATCACATCTCATGTTATAGGAAGGGTCTCAGGATTGGAATGGGAAGTAGTTGGATATCACATCTCATGCTATAGGAAGGGTCTCAGGTTTGGTATAAGCATTGAGGTATCACATCTCATGCTATAGGAATGGTCTCAGGATTGGAATGGGTAGGAGTTGGATATCACATCTCAAGCTATAGGAAGGGTCTCAGGATTGGAATGGGAATGAGTTGGATATCACATCTCATGATATAGGAAGGGTCTCAGATTTGGTATAAGCATTGAGATATCACATCTCATGCTATAGGAAGGGCCTCAGGATTGGAATGGGAAGGAATTGTATATGACATCTCGGGCCATAGGAAGGGTCTCAGGTTTGGTATAAGCATTGAGATATCACATCTCATGCTATCGGAAGTATCTCAGGTTTGGTATTAGAGGCATTGAGATATCACATCTCATGCTATCATAAGGGTCTCAGGATTGGAATGGGAAGGAGTTGGATAGCACATCTCATGCTAAAGGGAGGGTCTCAGGTTTGGAAGGGGAAGGATTTGGATATCATATCACATGTTATAGGAAGGATCTCAGGTTTGGTATTAGAAGCATTGAGATATCACATCTCATGCTATCGGAAGGGTCTCAGGATTGGAATGGGAAGGAGTTGGATATCCCATCTCATGTTATAGGACTGGTCTCAGGTTTGGTATTAGAAGCATTGAGATATCACATTGCATGCTGTAGGAAGGGTCTCAGGTTTGGAATGGGAAGGAGTTGGATATTACATTCTTGCTATAAAAAGGGTCTCATGTTTGGAATGGGAAGGAGTTGGATATCAAATATGCTATAGGAAGGGTCTCAGGTTTGGAACGGGAAGGAGTTGGATATCACATCTCATGCTATAGGAAGGGTCTCAGGTTTGGAAGGGGAAGCAGTTGGATATCCCATCTCATGTTATAGGACTGGTCTCAGGTTTGGTATTAGAAGCATTGAGATATCACATCTCATGCTATAGGAATGGTCTCAGGATTGGAATGGGAAGGAGTTGGATATTACATTCTTGCTATAGGAAGGGTCTCATGTTTGGAATGGGAATGAGTTGGATATCACATATGCTATAGGAAAGGTCTCAGGTTTGGAACGGGAAGGAGTTGGATATCACATCTCATGATATAGGAAGGGTCGCAGGTTTGGTATAAGCATTGAGATATCATATCTCTGCTATCGGAAGTGTCTCAGGATTGGAATGGGAAGGAGTTGGATATCCCATCTCATGTTATATGACGGGTCTCAGGTTTGTTATTAGAATCATTGAGATATCATATTGCATGCTGTAGGAAGGGTCTAAGGATTGGAATGGGAAGGACTTGGATATCACATCTCATGCTATAGATAGGCTCTCAGGTTTGGAAAGGGAAGGAGTTGGATATCACATTTCATGTTAGAGGAAGGATCTCAGGTTTGGTATTAGAGGCATTGAGATATAACATCTCATGCTATAGGAAGGGTCTCTGGATTGGAATGGAAGGAGTTGGATATCACATCTCATGCTATAGGAAGGGTCTCTGGATTGGAATGGAAGGAGTTGGATATCACATCTCGTTATAGGAAGGATCTCAGGTTTGGTATTAGAAGCATTGAGATATCACATCTCATGCTATCATAAGGGTCTCAGGATTGGAATGGGAAGGAGTTGGATAGCACATCTCATGCTAAAGGGAGGGTCTCAGGTTTGGAAGGGGAAGGATTTGGATATCACATCACATGTTATAGGAAGGATCTCAGGTTTGGTATTAGAAGCATTGAGATATCACATCTCATGCTATCGGAAGGGTCTCAGGATTGGAATGGGAAGGAGTTGGATATCCCATCTCATGTTATAGGACTGGTCTCAGGTTTGGTATTAGAAGCATTGAGATATCACATCGCATGCTATAGGAATGGTCTCAGGATTGGAATGGGAAGGAGTTGGATATTACATTCTTGCTATAGGAAGGGTCTCATGTTTGGAATGGGAATGAGTTGGATATCACATATGCTATAGGAAAGGTCTCAGGTTTGGAACGGGAAGGAGTTGGATATCACATCTCATGATATAGGAAGGGTCTCAGGTTTGGTATAAGCATTGAGATATCATATCTCTGCTATCGGAAGTGTCTCAGGATTGGAATGGGAAGGAGTTGGATATCCCATCTCATGTTATATGACGGGTCTCAGGTTTGTTATTAGAATCATTGAGATATCATATTGCATGCTGTAGGAAGGGTCTAAGGATTGGAATGGGAAGGACTTGGATATCACATCTCATGCTATAGATAGGCTCTCAGGTTTGGAAAGGGAAGGAGTTGGATATCACATTTCATGTTAGAGGAAGGATCTCAGGTTTGGTATTAGAGGCATTGAGATATAACATCTCATGCTATAGGAAGGGTCTCTGGATTGGAATGGAAGGAGTTGGATATCACATCTCATGCTATAGGAAGGGTCTCTGGATTGGAATGGAAGGAGTTGGATATCACATCTCGTTATAGGAAGGATCTCAGGTTTGGTATTAGAAGCATTGAGATATCACATCTCATGCTATCATAAGGGTCTCAGGATTGGAATGGG
Source organism: Ambystoma mexicanum (assembly GCF_040938575.1). Taxonomy (NCBI): domain Eukaryota; kingdom Metazoa; phylum Chordata; class Amphibia; order Caudata; family Ambystomatidae; genus Ambystoma; species Ambystoma mexicanum. The sequence continues at coordinate 733,144 of NW_027182331.1, read as the reverse complement.
AAGGAGTTGGATAGCACATCTCATGCTAAAGGGAGGGTCTCAGGTTTGGAAGGGGAAGGATTTGGATATCACATCACATGTTATAGGAAGGATCTCAGGTTTGGTATTAGAAGCATTGAGATATCACATCTCATGCTATCGGAAGGGTCTCAGGATTGGAATGGGAAGGAGTTGGATATCCCATCTCATGTTATAGGACTGGTCTCAGGTTTGGTATTAGAAGCATTGAGATATCACATTGCATGCTGTAGGAAGGGTCTCAGGTTTGGAATGGGAAGGAGTTGGATATTACATTCTTGCTATAGGAAGGGTCTCATGTTTGGAATGGGAAGGAGTTGGATATCAAATATGCTATAGGAAGGGTCTCAGGTTTGGAACGGGAAGGAGTTGGATATCACATCTCATGCTATAGGAAGGGTCTCAGGTTTGGAAGGGGAAGCAGTTGGATATCCCATCTCATGTTATAGGACTGGTCTCAGGTTTGGTATTAGAAGCATTGAGATATCACATCGCATGCTATAGGAATGGTCTCAGGATTGGAATGGGAAGGAGTTGGATATTATATTCTTGCTATAGGAAAGGTCTCATGTTTGGAATGGGAATGAGTTGGATATCACATATGCTATAGGAAAGGTCTCAGGTTTGGAACGGGAAGGAGTTGGATATCACATCTCATGATATAGGAAGGGTCTCAGGTTTGGTATAAGCATTGAGATATCATATCTCTGCTATCGGAAGTGTCTCAGGATTGGAATGGGAAGGAGTTGGATATCCCATCTCATGTTATATGACGGGTCTCAGGTTTGTTATTAGAATCATTGAGATATCATATTGCATGCTGTAGGAAGGGTCTAAGGATTGGAATGGGAAGGACTTGGATATCACATCTCATGCTATAGATAGGCTCTCAGGTTTGGAAAGGGAAGGAGTTGGATATCACATTTCATGTTAGAGGAAGGATCTCAGGTTTGGTATTAGAGGCATTGAGATATAACATCTCATGCTATAGGAAGGGTCTCAGGTTTGGTATAAGCATTGAGATATCACATCTCATGCTATAGGAAGGGTCTCTGGATTGGAATGGAAGGAGTTGGATATCACATCTCGTTATAGGAAGGATCTCAGGTTTGGTATTAGAAGCATTGAGATATCACATCTCATGCTATAGGAAGGGTCTCAGGTTTGGTATAAGCATTGAGATATCACATCTCATGCTATAGGAAGGGTCTCAGGATTGGAATGGGAAGGAGTTGTATATGACATCTCATGCCGTAGGAAGGGTCTCAGGTTTGGTATAAGCATTGAGATATCACATCTTTGCAATCGTAAGGGTCTCAGGATTGGAATGGGAAGGAGTTGGATATCCCATCTCATGTTATAGGAAGAGTCTCAGGTTTGGTATTAGAAGCATTGAGATATCACATCTCATGCTATAGGAGGTGTCTCAGGATTGGAATGGGAAGGACTTGGATATCACATATGCTATAGGGAGGGTCTCAAGTTTGATATTAGAAGCATTGAGATATCACATCTCATGCTATTGGAGGTGTCTCAGGATTGGAATGGGAAGGACTTGGATATCACATATGCTATAGGGAGGGTCTCAAGTTTGATATTAGAAGCATTGAGATATCACATCTCATGCTATAGGAAGGGTCTCAGGATTGGAATGGGAAGGATTGGATATCACATCTCATGCTATAGGAAGGGTCTCAGGTTTGTTATAAGCAGTGAGATATCACATCTCATGATATCGGAAGGGTCTCAGGATTGGAATGGGAAGGAGCTGGATAATACATCTCATGATAAAGGAAGGGTCTAAGGTTTGGTATTAGAAGCATTGAGATATCAAGTCTCATGGTATAGGAAGGGTCTCAGAATTGGAATGGGAAGGAGATGGATATCACATCTCAAGCTATAGGAAGGGTCTCAGGATTGGAATGGGAAGGAGTTTGATATCACATCTCATGCCATAGTATGGGTCTCAGGTTTGGTAGAAGCATTGGGATATCACATCTCATGCTATCGGAAGTGTATCAGTATTGGGTTTGGAAGAAGTTGGATATCCCATTTCATGCTATAGGAAGGGTCTCAGGTTGGAATGGGAAGGAGTTGGATATCACATCTCGTTATAGGAAGGGTCTCAGGATTGGAATGGGAAGGACTTGGATATCATATCTCATGCTATAGGAAGGGTCTCATAATTGGAATGGGAAGGACTTGGATATCACATCTCATGTTATAGGAAGGGTCTCAGGATTGGAATGGGAAGAAGTTGGATATCACATCTCATGCTATAGGAAGGGTCTCAGGTTTGGTATAAGCATTGAGATATCACATCTCATGCTATAGGAAGGGTCTCAGGATTGGAATGGGAAGAAGTTGGATATCACATCTCATGCTATAGGAAGCATCTCAGATTTGGTATTAGAAGCATTGAGATATCACATCTCATGCTATCTGAAGGGTCTCAGGATTGGAATGGGAAGGAGTTGTATATGACATCTCATGCCGTAGGAAGGGTCTCAGGTTTGGTATAAGAATTGAGATATCACATCTTTGCAATCGAAAGGGTCTCAGGATTGGAATGGGAAGGAGTTGGATATCCCATCTCATGTTATAGGAAGAGTCTCAGGTTTGGTATTAGAAGCATTGAGATATCACATCTCATGCTATAGGAAGTGTCTCAGGATTGGAATGGGAAGGACTTGGATATCACATATGCTATAGGGAGGGTCTCAAGTTTGATATTAGAAGCATTGAGATATCACATCTCATGCTATAGGAAGGGTCTCAGGATTGGAATGGGAAGGATTGGATATCACATCTCATGCTATAGGAAGGGTCTCAGGTTTGTTATAAGCAGTGAGATACATCTCATGCTATAGGAAGTGTCTCAGGATTGGAATGGGAAGGAGTTGGATATCACATCTCATGCTATAGGAAGGGTCTCAGGTTTGGTTGCATTGAGATATCACATCTCATGCTATAGGAAGGGTCTCAGGATTGGAATGGGAAGAAGTTGGATATCCCATCTCATGTTATAGGACGGGTCTCTGGTTTGGTATTAGAATCATTGAGATATCACATCGCATGCTGTAGGAAGGGTCTAAGGATTGGAATGGGATGGACTTGGACATCACATCTCATGCTATAGGTAGGCTCTCAGGTTTGGTATAAGCATTGAGATATCACATCTCATGGTATAGGAAGGGTCTCAGGATTGGAATTGGACGGATTTGGATATCACATCTCATGCTATAGGAAGGGTCTCAGGTTTGGTATACGCATGGAGATATCACTTCTCATGCTATAGGAACGGTCTCAGGATTGGAATGGGAAGGAGTTGGATATCACAATTCATGCTATAGGAAGGGTCTCTGATTTGGTATAAGCATTGAGATATCACATCTTATGCTATAGGAAGGGTCTCAGGATTGGAATTGGAAGGAGTTGTATATGACATCTCAGGCTATAGGAAGGGTCTCAGGTTTGGTATAAGCATTGAGATATCACATCTCTGCTATCGGAAGGGTCTCAGGATTGGAATGGGAAGGACTTGGATGTCACAGCTCATGCTATATGGAGGGTCTCAAGTTTGATATTAGAAGCATTGAGATAACAAATCTCATGATATCGGAAGGGTCTCAGGATTGGAATGGGAAGGAGTTGGATATCACATCTCATGATATAGGAAGGGTCTAAGGTTTGGAAGGGGAAGGATTTGGATATCACATGTCATGTTATAGGACGGGTCTCAGGTTTGGTATTAGAAGCATTGAGATATCAAGTCTCATGGTATAGGAAGGGTCTCAGAATTGGAATGGGAAGGAGTTGGATAACACATCTCAAGCTATAGGAAGGGTCTCAGGATTGGAATGGGAAGAAGTTTGATATCACATCTCATGCCATAGTATGGGTCTCAGGTTTGGTAGAAGCATTGGGATATCACATCTCATGCTATTGGAAGGGTATCAGTATTGGATTTGGAAGGAGTTGGATATCCCATCATGCTATAGGAAGGGTCTCAGGTTGGAATGGGAAGGAGTTGGATATCACATCTCATGTTATAGGAAGGGTCTCAGGATTGGAATGGGAAGGACCTGGATATCATATCTCATGCTATGGGAAGGCTCTCAGGTTTGGAAGGGGAAGGAGTTGGATATCACATCTCAAGCTATAGGAAGGGTCTCAGGTTTGGAATGGGAAGGAGTTGGATATCACATCTCAAGCTATAGGAAGAGTCTCAGGTTTGGTATAAGCATTGAGATATCACATCTCATGCTATAGGAAGGGTCTCAGAATTGGAATGGGAAGGAGTTGGATATCACATCTCATGTTATAGGAAAGATCTCAGGTTTGGTATTAGAAGCATTGAGACATCAAATCTCATGTTATAGGAAGGGTCTCAGGATTGGAATGGGAAGAAATTGGATATCACATCTCATGCTATAGGAAGGGTCTCAGGTTTGGTATAAGCATTGAGATATCACATCTCATGCTATAGGAAGGGTCTCAGGATTGGAATGGGAAGGAGTTGTATATGACATCTCATGCCATAGGAAGGGTCTCAGGTTTGGTATAAGCATTGAGATATCACATCACATGCTATAGGAAGGGTCTCGGGATTGGAATGGGAAGGACTTGGATATCACATCTCATGCTATAGGCAGGGTCTCAGGTTTGGAAAGGGAAGGAGTTGGATATCACATTTCATGTTAGAGGTAGGATCTCAGGTTTGGTATTAGAGGCATTGAGATATCACATCTCATGCAATCAGAAGGGTCTCAGGATTGGAATGGGAAGGAGTTGGATATCACATCTCATGCTAAAGGGAGGGTCTCAGGTTTGGAAAGGGAAGGATTTGGATATCACATCTCATGTTATAGGATGGATCTCAGGTTTGGTATTAGAAGCATTGAGATATCACATCTCATGCTATCGGAAGTATCTCAGGTTTGGTATTAGAGGCATTGAGATATCACATCTCATGCTATCATAAGAGTCTCAGGATTGGAATGGGAAGGAGTTGGATAGCACATCTCATGCTATAGGAAGTGTCTCAGGATTGGAATGGGAAGGAGTTGGATATCACATCTCATGTTATAGGAAGGATCTCAGGTTTGGTATTAGAAGCATTGAGATATCAATTCTCATGCTATAGGGAGGGTCTCAGGATTGGAATGGGAAGTATTTGGATATCACATCTCATGCTATAGGGAGGGTCTCAAGTTTGATATTAGAAGCATTGAGATATCACATCTCATGATATCGGAAGGGTCTCAGGATTGGAATGGGAAGGAGTTGGATATCACATCTCATGATAAAGGAAGGGTCTAAGGTTTGGTATTAGAAGCATTGAGATATCACTTCTCATGCTATAGGAAGGGTCTCAGGATTGGAATGGGAAGGACTTGGATATCACATCTCATGCTATAGGGAGGGTCTCAAGTTTGATATTAGAAGCATTGAGATATCACATCTCATGATATCGGAAGGGTCTCAGGATTGGAATGGGAAGGATTTAGATATCACATCTCATGTTATAGGACGGGTCTCAGGATTGGAATGGGAAGGAGTTTGATATCACATCTCATGCCATAGTATGGGTCTCAGGTTTGGTAGAAGCATTGGGATATCACATTTCATGCTATCGGAAGGGTATCAGTATTGGATTTGGAAGGAGTTGGATATCCCATCTCATGCTAAAGGAAGGGTCTCAGGTTGGAATGGGAAGGAGTTGGGTATCACATCTCATGTTATAGGAAGGGTCTCAGGATTGGAATGGGAAGGAGTTGGATATCACATCTCAAGCTATAGGAAGGGTCTCAGGATTGGAATGGGAAGGAGTTTGATATCACATCTCATGCCATAGTATGGGTCTCAGGTTTGGTAGAAGCATTGGGATATCACATCTCATGCTATCGGAAGGGTATCAGTATTGGATTTGGAAGGAGTTGGATATCCCATCTCATGTTATAGGAAGGGTCTCAGGATTGGAATGGGAAGGACTTGGATATCATATCTCATGCTATAGGAAGGGTCTCATAATTGGAATGGGAAGGAGTTGGATATCACATCTCATGTTATAGGAAAGATCTCAGGTTTGGTATTAGAAGCATTGAGACATCACATCTCATGTTATAGGAAGGGTCTCAGGATTGGAATGGGAAGAAGTTGGATATCACATCTCATGCTATAGGAAGGGTCTCAGGTTTGGTATAAGCATTGAGATATCACATCTCATGCTATAGGAAGGGTCTCAGGATTGGAATGGGAAGAAGTTGGATATCACATCTCATGCTATAGGAAGCATCTCAGATTTGGTATTAGAAGCATTGAGATATCACATCTCATGCTATCGGAAGGGTCTCAGGATTGGAATGGGAAGGAGTTGTATATGACATCTCATGCCGTAGGAAGGGTCTCAGGTTTGGTATAAGCATTGAGATATCACATCTTTGCAATCGAAAGGGTCTCAGGATTGGAATGGGAAGGAGTTGGATATCCCATCTTATGTTATAGGAAGAGTCTCAGGTTTGGTATTAGAAGCATTGAGATATCACATCTCATGCATTAGGAAGTGTCTCAGGATTGGAATGGGAAGGACTTGGATATCACATATGCTATAGGGAGGGTCTCAAGTTTGATATTAGAAGCATTGAGATATCACATCTCATGCTATAGGAAGGGTCTCAGGATTGGAATGGGAAGGATTGGATATCACATCTCATGCTATAGGAAGGGTCTCAGGTTTGTTATAAGCAGTGAGAAACATATCATGCTATAGGAAGTGTCTCAGGATTGGAATGGGAAGGAGTTGGATATCACATCTCATGCTATAGGAAGGGTCTCAGGTTTGGTAGCATTGAGATATCACATCTCATGCTATAGGAAGGGTCTCAGGATTGGAATGGGAAGAAGTTGGATATCACATCTCATGCTATAGGAAGGATCTCAGATTTGGTATTAGAAGCATTGAGATATCAAGTCTCATGGTATAGGAAGGGTCTCAGGTTTGTTATAAGCAGTGAGATATCACATCTCATGATATCGGAAGGGTCTCAGGATTGGAATGGGAAGGAGCTGGATATCACATCTCATGATAAAGGAGGGGTCTAAGGTTTGGTATTAGAAGCATTGAGATATCACTTCTCATGCTATAGGAAGGGTCTCAGGATTGGAATGGGAAGGTCTTGGATATCACATCTCATGCTATAGGGAGGGTCTCAAGTTTGATATTAGAAGCATTGAGATATCACATCTCATGATATCGGAAGGGTCTCAGGATTGGAATGGGAAGGATTTGGATATCACATCTCATGTTATAGGACGGGTCTCAGGTTTGGTATTAGAAGCATTGAGATATCAAGTCTCATGGTATAGGAAGGGTCTCAGAATTGGAATGGGAAGGAGTTGGATATCACATCTCAAGCTATAGGAAGGGTCTCAGGATTGGAATGGGAAGGAGTTTGATATCACATCTCATGCCATAGTATGGGTCTCAGGTTTGGTAGAAGCATTGGGATATCACATCTCATGCTATCGGAAGGGTATCAGTATTGGATTTGGAAGGAGTTGGATATCCCATTTCATGCTATAGGAAGGGTCTCAGGTTGGAATGGGAAGGAGTTGGATATCACATCTCATGTTATAGGAAGGGTCTCAGGATTGGAATGGGAAGGACTTGGATATCATATCTCATGCTATAGGAAGGGTCTCATAATTGGAATGGGAAGGAGTTGGATATCACATCTCATGTTATAGGAAAGATCTCAGGTTTGGTATTAGAAGCATTGAGACATCACATCTCATGTTATAGGAAGGGTCTCAGGATTGGAATGGGAAGAAGTTGGATATCACATCTCATGCTATAGGAAGGGTCTCAGGTTTGGTATAAGCATTGAGATATCACATCTCATGCTATAGGAAGGGTCTCAGGATTGGAATGGGAAGAAGTTGGATATAACATCTCATGCTATAGGAAGCATCTCAGATTTGGTATTAGAAGCATTGAGATATCACATCTCATGCTATCGGAAGGGTCTCAGGATTGGAATGGGAAGGAGTTGTATATGACATCTCATGCCGTAGGAAGGGTCTCAGGTTTGGTATAAGAATTGAGATATCACATCTTTGCAATCGAAAGGGTCTCAGGATTGGAATGGGAAGGAGTTGGATATCCCATCTCATGTTATAGGAAGAGTCTCAGGTTTGGTATTAGAAGCATTGAGATATCACATCTCATGCTATAGGAAGTGTCTCAGGATTGGAATGGGAAGGACTTGGATATCACATATGCTATAGGGAGGGTCTCAAGTTTGATATTAGAAGCATTGAGATATCACATCTCATGCTATAGGAAGGGTCTCAGGATTGGAGTGGGAAGGATTGGATATCACATCTCATGCTATAGGAAGGGTCTCAGGTTTGTTATAAGCAGTGAGATACATCTCATGCTATAGGAAGTGTCTCAGGATTGGAATGGGAAGGAGTTGGATATCACATCTCATGCTATAGGAAGGGTCTCAGGTTTGGTAGCATTGAGATATCACATCTCATGCTATAGGAAGGGTCTCAGGATTGGAATGGGAAGAAGTTGGATATCCCATCCCATGTTATAGGACGGGTCTCTGGTTTGGTATTAGAATCATTGAGATATCACATCGCATGCTGTAGGAAGGGTCTAAGGATTGGAATGGGATGGACTTGGACATCACATCTCATGCTATAGGTAGGCTCTCAGGTTTGGTATAAGCATTGAGATATCACATCTCATGGTATAGGAAGGGTCTCAGGATTGCAATTGGACGGATTTGGATATCACATCTCATGCTATAGGAAGGGTCTCAGGTTTGGTATACGCATGGAGATATCACTTCTCATGCTATAGGAAGGGTCTCAGGATTGGAATGGGAAGGAGTTGGATATCACATCTCATGCTATAGGAAGGGTCTCTGATTTGGTATAAGCATTGAGATATCACATCTCATGCTATAGGAAGGGTCTCAGGATTGGAATTGGAAGGAGTTGTACATGACATCTCAGGCTATAGGAAGGGTCTCAGGTTTGGTATAAGCATTGAGATATCACATCTCTGCTATCGGAAGGGTCTCAGGATTGGAATGGGAAGGACTTGGATGTCACATCTCATGCTATAGGGAGGGTCTCAAGTTTGATATTAGAAGCATTGAGATAACAAATCTCATAATATCGGAAGGGTCTCAGGATTGGAATGGGAAGGAGTTGGATATCACATCTCATGATATAGGAAGGGTCTAAGGTTTGGAAGGGGAAGGATTTGGATATCACATCTCATGTTATAGGACGGGTCTCAGGTTTGTTATTAGAAGCATTGAGATATCAAGTCTCATGGTATAGGAAGGGTCTCAGAATTGGAATGGGAAGGAGTTGGATAACACATCTCAAGCTATAGGAAGGGTCTCAGGATTGGAATGGGAAGAAGTTTGATATCACATCTCATGCCATAGTATGGGTCTCAGGTTTGGTAGAAGCATTGAGATCTCACATCTCATGCTATCGGAAGGGTATCAGTATTGGATTTGGAAGGAGTTGGATATCCCATCATGCTATAGGAAGGGTCTCAGGTTGGAATGGGAAGGAGTTGGATATCACATCTCATGTTATAGGAAGGGTCTCAGGATTGGAATGGGAAGGACTTGGATATCATATCTCATGCTATGGGAAGGCTCTCAGGTTTGGAAGGGGAAGGAGTTGGATATCACACCTCAAGCTATAGGAAGGGTCTCAGGTTTGGAATGGGAAGGAGTTGGATATCACATCTCAAGCTATAGGAAGAGTCTCAGGTTTGGTATAAGCATTGAGATATCACATCTCATGCTATAGGAAGGGTCTCAGAATTGGAATGGGAAGGAGTTGGATATCACATCTCATGTTATAGGAAAGATCTCAGGTTTGGTATTAGAAGCATTGAGACATCAAATCTCATGTTATAGGAAGGGTCTCAGGATTGGAATGGGAAGGAGTTGTATATGACATCTCATGCCATAGGAAGGGTCTCAGGTTTGGTATAAGCATTGAGATATCACATCACATGCTATAGGAAGGGTCTCGGGATTGGAATGGGAAGGACTTGGATATCACATCTCATGCTATAGGCAGGGTCTCAGGTTTGGAAAGGGAAGGAGTTGGATATCACATTTCATGTTAGAGGTAGGATCTCAGGTTTGGTATTAGAGGCATTGAGATATCACATCTCATGCTATCAGAAGGGTCTCAGGATTGGAATGGGAAGGAGTTGGATATCACATCTCATGCTAAAGGGAGGGTCTCAGGTTTGGAAAGGGAAGGATTTGGATATCACATCTCATGTTATAGGATGGATCTCAGGTTTGGTATTAGAAGCATTGAGATATCACATCTCATGCTATCGGAAGTATCTCAGGTTTGGTATTAGAGGCATTGAGATATCACATCTCATGCTATCATAAGAGTCTCAGGATTGGAATGGGAAGGAGTTGGATAGCACATCTCATGCTATAGGAAGTGTCTCAGGATTGGAATGGGAAGGAGTTGGATATCACATCTCATGTTATAGGAAGGATCTCAGGTTTGGTATTAGAAGCATTGAGATATCACTTCTCATGCTATAGGGAGGGTCTCAGGATTGGAATGGGAAGTATTTGGATATCACATCTCATGCTATAGGGAGGGTCTCAAGTTTGATATTAGAAGCATTGAGATATCACATCTCATGATATCGGAAAGGTCTCAGGATTGGAATGGGAAGGAGTTGGATATCACATCTCATGATAAAGGAAGGGTCTAAGGTTTGGTATTAGAAGCATTGAGATATCACTTCTCATGCTATAGGAAGGGTCTCAGGATTGGAATGGGAAGGACTTGGATATCACATCTCATGCTATAGGGAGGGTCTCAAGTTTGATATTAGAAGCATTGAGATATCACATCTCATGATATCGGAAGGGTCTCAGGATTGGAATGGGAAGGATTTCGATATCACATCTCATGTTATAGGACGGGTCTCAGGATTGGAATGGGAAGGAGTTTGATATCACATCTCATGCCATAGTATGGGTCTCAGGTTTGGTAGAAGCATTGGGATATCACATTTCATGCTATCGGAAGGGTATCAGTATTGGATTTGGAAGGAGTTGGATATCCCATCTCATGCTAAAGGAAGGGTCTCAGGTTGGAATGGGAAGGAGTTGGGTATCACATCTCATGTTATAGGAAGGGTCTCAGGATTGGAATGGGAAGGAGTTGGATATCACATCTCAAGCTATAGGAAGGGTCTCAGGATTGGAATGGGAAGGAGTTTGATATCACATCTCATGCCATAGTATGGGTCTCAGGTTTGGTAGAAGCATTGGGATATCACATCTCATGCTATCGGAAGGGTATCAGTATTGGATTTGGAAGGAGTTGGATATCCCATCTCATGTTATAGGAAGGGTCTCAGGATTGGAATGGGAAGGACTTGGATATCATATCTCATGCTATAGGAAGGGTCTCATAATTGGAATGGGAAGGAGTTGGATATCACATCTCATGTTATAGGAAAGATCTCAGGTTTGGTATTAGAAGCATTGAGACATCACATCTCATGTTATAGGAAGGGTCTCAGGATTGGAATGGGAAGAAGTTGGATATCACATCTCATGCTATAGGAAGGGTCTCAGGTTTGGTATAAGCATTGAGATATCACATCTCATGCTATAGGAAGGGTCTCAGGATTGGAATGGGAAGAAGTTGGATATCACATCTCATGCTATAGGAAGCATCTCAGATTTGGTATTAGAAGCATTGAGATATCACATCTCATGCTATCGGAAGGGTCTCAGGATTGGAATGGGAAGGAGTTGTATATGACATCTCATGCCGTAGGAAGGGTCTCAGGTTTGGTATAAGCATTGAGATATCACATCTTTGCAATCGAAAGGGTCTCAGGATTGGAATGGGAAGGAGTTGGATATCCCATCTCATGTTATAGGAAGAGTCTCAGGTTTGGTATTAGAAGCATTGAGATATCACATCTCATGCATTAGGAAGTGTCTCAGGATTGGAATGGGAAGGACTTGGATATCACATATGCTATAGGGAGGGTCTCAAGTTTGATATTAGAAGCATTGAGATATCACATCTCATGCTATAGGAAGGGTCTCAGGATTGGAATGGGAAGGATTGGATATCACATCTCATGCTATAGGAAGGGTCTCAGGTTTGTTATAAGCAGTGAGAAACATCTCATGCTATAGGAAGTGTCTCAGGATTGGAATGGGAAGGAGTTGGATATCACATCTCATGCTATAGGAAGGGTCTCAGGTTTGGTAGCATTGAGATATCACATCTCATGCTATAGGAAGGGTCTCAGGATTGGAATGGGAAGAAGTTGGATATCACATCTCATGCTATAGGAAGGATCTCAGATTTGGTATTAGAAGCATTGAGATATCAAGTCTCATGGTATAGGAAGGGTCTCAGGTTTGTTATAAGCAGTGAGATATCACATCTCATGATATCGGAAGGGTCTCAGGATTGGAATGGGAAGGAGCTGGATATCACATCTCATGATAAAGGAGGGGTCTAAGGTTTGGTATTAGAAGCATTGAGATATCACTTCTCATGCTATAGGAAGGGTCTCAGGATTGGAATGGGAAGGTCTTGGATATCACATCTCATGCTATAGGGAGGGTCTCAAGTTTGATATTAGAAGCATTGAGATATCACATCTCATGATATCGGAAGGGTCTCAGGATTGGAATGGGAAGGATTTGGATATCACATCTCATGTTATAGGACGGGTCTCAGGTTTGGTATTAGAAGCATTGAGATATCAAGTCTCATGGTATAGGAAATGTCTCAGAATTGGAATGGGAAGGAGTTGGATATCACATCTCAAGCTATAGGAAGGGTCTCAGGATTGGAATGGGAAGGAGTTTGATATCACATCTCATGCCATAGTATGGGTCTCAGGTTTGGTAGAAGCATTGGGACATCACATCTCATGCTATCGGAAGGGTATCAGTATTGGATTTGGAAGGAGTTGGATATCCCATTTCATGCTATAGGAAGGGTCTCAGGTTGGAATGGGAAGGAGTTGGATATCACATCTCATGTTATAGGAAGGGTCTCAGGATTGGAATGGGAAGGACTTGGATATCATATCTCATGCTATAGGAAGGGTCTCATAATTGGAATGGGAAGGAGTTGGATATCACATCTCATGTTATAGGAAAGATCTCAGGTTTGGTAGTAGAAGCATTGAGACATCACATCTCATGTTATAGGAAGGGTCTCAGGATTGGAATGGGAAGAAGTTGGATATCACATCTCATGCTATAGGAAGGGTCTCAGGTTTGGTATAAGCATTGAGATATCACATCTCATGCTATAGGAAGGGTCTCAGGATTGGAATGGGAAGAAGTTGGATATCACATCTCATGCTATAGGAAGCATCTCAGATTTGGTATTAGAAGCATTGAGATATCACATCTCATGCTATCGGAAGGGTCTCAGGATTGGAATGGGAAGGAGTTGTATATGACATCTCATGCCGTAGGAAGGGTCTCAGGTTTGGTATAAGAATTGAGATATCACATCTTTGCAATCGAAAGGGTCTCAGGATTGGAATGGGAAGGAGTTGGATATCCCATCTCATGTTATAGGAAGAGTCTCAGGTTTGGTATTAGAAGCATTGAGATATCACATCTCATGCTATAGGAAGTGTCTCAGGATTGGAATGGGAAGGACTTGGATATCACATATGCTATAGGGAGGGTCTCAAGTTTGATATTAGAAGCATTGAGATATCACATCTCATGCTATAGGAAGGGTCTCAGGATTGGAATGGGAAGGATTGGATATCACATCTCATGCTATAGGAAGGGTCTCAGGTTTGTTATAAGCAGTGAGATACATCTCATGCTATAGGAAGTGTCTCAGGATTGGAATGGGAAGGAGTTGGATATCACATCTCATGCTATAGGAAGGGTCTCAGGTTTGGTAGCATTGAGATATCACATCTCATGCTATAGGAAGGGTCTCAGGATTGGAATGGGAAGAAGTTGGATATCCCATCCCATGTTATAGGACGGGTCTCTGGTTTGGTATTAGAATCATTGAGATATCACATCGCATGCTGTAGGAAGGGTCTAAGGATTGGAATGGGATGGACTTGGACATCACATCTCATGCTATAGGTAGGCTCTCAGGTTTGGTATAAGCATTGAGATATCACATCTCATGGTATAGGAAGGGTCTCAGGATTGGAATTGGACGGATTTGGATATCACATCTCATGCTATAGGAAGGGTCTCAGGTTTGGTATACGCATGGAGATATCACTTCTCATGCTATAGGAAGGGTCTCAGGATTGGAATGGGAAGGAGTTGGATATCACATCTCATGCTATAGGAAGGGTCTCTGATTTGGTATAAGCATTGAGATATCACATCTCATGCTATAGGAAGGGTCTCAGGATTGGAATTGGAAGGAGTTGTATATGACATCTCAGGCTATAGGAAGGGTCTCAGGTTTGGTATAAGCATTGAGATATCACATCTCTGCTATCGGAAGGGTCTCAGGATTGGAATGGGAAGGACTTGGATGTCACATCTCATGCTATAGGGAGGGTCTCAAGTTTGATATTAGAAGCATTGAGATAAATCTCATAATATCGGAAGGGTCTCAGGATTGGAATGGGAAGGAGTTGGATATCACATCTCATGATATAGGAAGGGTCTAAGGTTTGGAAGGGGAAGGATTTGGATATCACATCTCATGTTATAGGACGGGTCTCAGGTTTGTTATTAGAAGCATTGAGATATCAAGTCTCATGGTATAGGAAGGGTCTCAGAATTGGAATGGGAAGGAGTTGGATAACACATCTCAAGCTATAGGATGGGTCTCAGGATTGGAATGGGAAGAAGTTTGATATCACATCTCATGCCATAGTATGGGTCTCAGGTTTGGTAGAAGCATTGGGATCTCACATCTCATGCTATCGGAAGGGTATCAGTATTGGATTTGGAAGGAGTTGGATATCCCATCATGCTATAGGAAGGGTCTCAGGTTGGAATGGGAAGGAGTTGGATATCACATCTCATGTTATAGGAAGGGTCTCAGGATTGGAATGGGAAGGACTTGGATATCATATCTCATGCTATGGGAAGGCTCTCAGGTTTGGAAGGGGAAGGAGTTGGATATCACACCTCAAGCTATAGGAAGGGTCTCAGGTTTGGAATGGGAAGGAGTTGGATATCACATCTCAAGCTATAGGAAGAGTCTCAGGTTTGGTATAAGCATTGAGATATCACATCTCATGCTATAGGAAGGGTCTCAGAATTGGAATGGGAAGGAGTTGGATATCACATCTCATGTTATAGGAAAGATCTCAGGTTTGGTATTAGAAGCATTGAGACATCAAATCTCATGTTATAGGAAGGGTCTCAGGATTGGAATGGGAAGAAGTTGGATATCACATCTCATGCTATAGGAAGGGTCTCAGGTTTGGTATAAGCATTGAGATATCACATCTCATGCTATAGGAAGGGTCTCAGGATTGGAATGGGAAGGAGTTGTATATGACATCTCATGCCATAGGAAGGGTCTCAGGTTTGGTATAAGCATTGAGATATCACATCACATGCTATAGGAAGGGTCTCGGGATTGGAATGGGAAGGACTTGGATATCACATCTCATGCTATAGGCAGGGTCTCAGGTTTGGAAAGGGAAGGAGTTGGATATCACATTTCATGTTAGAGGTAGGATCTCAGGTTTGGTATTAGAGGCATTGAGATATCACATCTCATGCTATCAGAAGGGTCTCAGGATTGGAATGGGAAGGAGTTGGATATCACATCTCATGCTAAAGGGAGGGTCTCAGGTTTGGAAAGGGAAGGATTTGGATATCACATCTCATGTTATAGGAAGGATCTCAGGTTTGGTATTAGAAGCATTGAGATATCACATCTCATGCTATCGGAAGTATCTCAGGTTTGGTATTAGAGGCATTGAGATATCACATCTCATGCTATCATAAGAGTCTCAGGATTGGAATGGGAAGGAGTTGGATAGCACATCTCATGCTATAGGAAGTGTCTCAGGATTGGAATGGGAAGGAGTTGGATATCACATCTCATGTTATAGGAAGGATCTCAGGTTTGGTATTAGAAGCATTGAGATATCACTTCTCATGCTATAGGGAGGGTCTCAGGATTGGAATGGGAAGTATTTGGATATCACATCTCATGCTATAGGGAGGGTCTCAAGTTTGATATTAGAAGCATTGAGATATCACATCTCATGATATCGGAAGGGTCTCAGGATTGGAATGGGAAGGATTTGGATATCACATCTCATGTTATAGGACGGGTCTCAGGATTGGAATGGGAAGGAGTTTGATATCACATCTCATGCCATAGTATGGGTCTCAGGTTTGGTAGAAGCATTGGGATATCACATCTCATGCTATCGGAAGGGTATCAGTATTGGATTTGGAAGGAGTTGGATATCCCATCTCATGCTAAAGGAAGGGTCTCAGGTTGGAATGGGAAGGAGTTGGATATCACATCTCATGTTATAGGAAGGGTCTCAGGATTGGAATGGGAAGGAGTTGGATATCACATCTCAAGCTATAGGAAGGGTCTCAGGATTGGAATGGGAAGGAGTTTGATATCACATCTCATGCCATAGTATGGGTCTCAGGTTTGGTAGAAGCATTGGGATATCACATCTCATGCTATCGGAAGGGTATCAGTATTGGATTTGGAAGGAGTTGGATATCCCATCTCATGTTATAGGAACGGTCTCAGGATTGGAATGGGAAGGACTTGGATATCATATCTCATGCTATAGGAAGGGTCTCATAATTGGAATGGGAAGGAGTTGGATATCACATCTCATGTTATAGGAAAGATCTCAGGTTTGGTATTAGAAGCATTGAGACATCACATCTCATGTTGTAGGAAGGGTCTCAGGATTGGAATGGGAAGAAGTTGGACATCACATCTCATGCTATAGGAAGGGTCTCAGGTTTGGTATAAGCATTGAGATATCACATCTCATGCTATAGGAAGGGTCTCAGGATTGGAATGGGAAGAAGTTGGATATCACATCTCATGCTATAGGAAGCATCTCAGATTTGGTATTAGAAGCATTGAGATATCACATCTCATGCTATCGGAAGGGTCTCAGGATTGGAATGGGAAGGAGTTGTATATGACATCTCATGCCGTAGGAAGGGTCTCAGGTTTGGTATAAGCATTGAGATATCACATCTTTGCAATCGAAAGGGTCTCAGGATTGGAATGGGAAGGAGTTGGATATCCCATCTCATGTTATAGGAAGAGTCTCAGGTTTGGTATTAGAAGCATTGAGATATCAGATCTCATGCTATAGGAAGTGTCTCAGGATTGGAATGGGAAGGACTTGGATATCACATATGCTATAGGGAGGGTCTCAAGTTTGATATTAGAAGCATTGAGATATCACATCTCATGCTATAGGAAGGGTCTCAGGTTTGTTATAAGCAGTGAGAAACATCTCATACTATAGGAAGTGTCTCGGATTGGAATGGGAAGGAGTTGGATATCACATCTCATGCTATAGGAAGGGTCTCAGGTTTGGTAGCATTGAGATATCACATCTCATGCTATAGGAAGGGTCTCAGGATTGGAATGGGAAGAAGTTGGATATCACATCTCATGCTATAGGAAGGATCTCAGATTTGGTATTAGAAGCATTGAGATATCAAGTCTCATGGTATAGGAAGGGTCTCAGAATTGGAATGGGAAGGAGTTGGATATCACATCACAAGCTATAGGAAGGGTCTCAGGATTGGAATGGGAAGGAGTTTGATATCACATCTCATGCCATAGTATGGGTCTCAGGTTTGGTAGAAGCATTGGGATATCACATCTCATGCTATCGGAAGGGGATCAGTATTGGATTTGGAAGGAGTTGGATATCCCATCTCATGTTATAGGAAGGGTCTCAGGATTGGAATGGGAAGGACTTGGATATCATATCTCATGCTATAGGAAGGGTCTCATAATTGGAATGGGAAGGAGTTGGATATCACATCTCATGTTATAGGAAAGATCTCAGGTTTGGTATTAGAAGCATTGAGACATCACATCTCATGTTATAGGAAGGGTCTCAGGATTGGAATGGGAAGAAGTTGGATATCACATCTCATGCTATAGGAAGGGTCTCAGGTTTGGTATAAGCATTGAGATATCACATCTCATGCTATAGGAAGGGTCTCAGGATTGGAATGGGAAGAAGTTGGATATCACATCTCATGCTATAGGAAGCATCTCAGATTTGGTATTAGAAGCATTGAGATATCACATCTCATGCTATCGGAAGGGTCTCAGGATTGGAATGGGAAGGAGTTGTATATGACATCTCATGCCGTAGGAAGGGTCTCAGGTTTGGTATAAGCATTGAGATATCACATCTTTGCAATCGAAAGGGTCTCAGGATTGGAATGGGAAGGAGTTGGATATCCCATCTCATGTTATAGGAAGAGTCTCAGGTTTGGTATTAGAAGCATTGAGATATCACATCTCATGCATTAGGAAGTGTCTCAGGATTGGAATGGGAAGGACTTGGATATCACATATGCTATAGGGAGGGTCTCAAGTTTGATATTAGAAGCATTGAGATATCACATCTCATGCTATAGGAAGGGTCTCAGAATTGGAATGGGAAGGAGTTGGATATCACATCTCAAGCTATAGGAAGGGTCTCAGGATTGGAATGGGAAGGAGTTTGATATCACATCTCATGCCATAGTATGGGTCTCAGGTTTGGTAGAAGCATTGGGATATCACATCTCATGCTATCGGAAGGGTATCAGTATTGGATTTGGAAGGAGTTGGATATCCCATTTCATGCTATAGGAAGGGTCTCAGGTTGGAATGGGAAGGAGTTGGATATCACATCTCATGTTATAGGAAGGGTCTCAGGATTGGAATGGGAAGGACTTGGATATCATATCTCATGCTATAGGAAGGGTCTCATAATTGGAATGGGAAGGAGTTGGATATCACATCTCATGTTATAGGAAAGATCTCAGGTTTGGTAGTAGAAGCATTGAGACATCACATCTCATGTTATAGGAAGGGTCTCAGGATTGGAATGGGAAGAAGTTGGATATCACATCTCATGCTATAGGAAGGGTCTCAGGTTTGGTATAAGCATTGAGATATCACATCTCATGCTATAGGAAGGGTCTCAGGATTGGAATGGGAAGAAGTTGGATATCACATCTCATGCTATAGGAAGCATCTCAGATTTGGTATTAGAAGCATTGAGATATCACATCTCATGCTATCGGAAGGGTCTCAGGATTGGAATGGGAAGGAGTTGTATATGACATCTCATGCCGCAGGAAGGGTCTCAGGTTTGGTATAAGAATTGAGATATCACATCTTTGCAATCGAAAGGGTCTCAGGATTGGAATGGGAAGGAGTTGGATATCCCATCTCATGTTATAGGAAGAGTCTCAGGTTTGGTATTAGAAGCATTGAGATATCACATCTCATGCTATAGGAAGTGTCTCAGGATTGGAATGGGAAGGACTTGGATATCACATATGCTATAGGGAGGGTCTCAAGTTTGATATTAGAAGCATTGAGATATCACATCTCATGCTATAGGAAGGGGCTCAGGATTGGAATGGGAAGGATTGGATATCACATCTCATGCTATAGGAAGGGTCTCAGGTTTGTTATAAGCAGTGAGATACATCTCATGCTATAGGAAGTGTCTCAGGATTGGAATGGGAAGGAGTTGGATATCACATCTCATGCTATAGGAAGGGTCTCAGGTTTGGTAGCATTGAGATATCACATCTCATGCTATAGGAAGGGTCTCAGGATTGGAATGGGAAGAAGTTGGATATCCCATCCCATGTTATATGACGGGTCTCTGGTTTGGTATTAGAATCATTGAGATATCACATCGCATGCTGTAGGAAGGGTCTAAGGATTGGAATGGGATGGACTTGGACATCACATCTCATGCTATAGGTAGGCTCTCAGGTTTGGTATAAGCATTGAGATATCACATCTCATGGTATAGGAAGGGTCTCAGGATTGGAATTGGACGGATTTGGATATCACATCTCATGCTATAGGAAGGGTCTCAGGTTTGGTATACGCATGGAGATATCACTTCTCATGCTATAGGAAGGGTCTCAGGATTGGAATGGGAAGGAGTTGGATATCACATCTCATGCTATAGGAAGGGTCTCTGATTTGGTATAAGCATTGAGATATCACATCTCATGCTATAGGAAGGGTCTCAGGATTGGAATTGGAAGGAGTTGTATATGACATCTCAGGCTATAGGAAGGGTCTCAGGTTTGGTATAAGCATTGAGATATCACATCTCTGCTATCGGAAGGGTCTCAGGATTGGAATGGGAAGGACTTGGATGTCACATCTCATGCTATAGGGAGGGTCTCAAGTTTGATATTAGAAGCATTGAGATAACAAATCTCATAATATCGGAAGGGTCTCAGGATTGGAATGGGAAGGAGTTGGATATCACATCTCATGATATAGGAAGGGTCTAAGGTTTGGAAGGGGAAGGATTTGGATATCACATCTCATGTTATAGGACGGGTCTCAGGTTTGTTATTAGAAGCATTGAGATATCAAGTCTCATGGTATAGGAAGGGTCTCAGAATTGGAATGGGAAGGAGTTGGATAACACATCTCAAGCTATAGGAAGGGTCTCAGGATTGGAATGGGAAGAAGTTTGATATCACATCTCATGCCATAGTATGGGTCTCAGGTTTGGTAGAAGCATTGGGATCTCACATCTCATGCTATCGGAAGGGTATCAGTATTGGATTTGGAAGGAGTTGGATATCCCATCATGCTATAGGAAGGGTCTCAGGTTGGAATGGGAAGGAGTTGGATATCACATCTCATGTTATAGGAAGGGTCTCAGGATTGGAATGGGAAGGTCTTGGATATCATATCTCATGCTATGGGAAGGCTCTCAGGTTTGGAAGGGGAAGGAGTTGGATATCACACCTCAAGCTATAGGAAGGGTCTCAGGTTTGGAATGGGAAGGAGTTGGATATCACATCTCAAGCTATAGGAAGAGTCTCAGGTTTGGTATAAGCATTGAGATATCACATCTCATGCTATAGGAAGGGTCTCAGAATTGGAATGGGAAGGAGTTGGATATCACATCTCATGTTATAGGAAAGATCTCAGGTTTGGTATTAGAAGCATTGAGACATCAAATCTCATGTTATAGGAAGGGTCTCAGGATTGGAATGGGAAGAAGTTGGATATCACATCTCATGCTATAGGAAGGGTCTCAGGTTTGGTATAAGCATTGAGATATCACATCTCATGCTATAGGAAGGGTCTCAGGATTGGAATGGGAAGGAGTTGTATATGACATCTCATGCCATAGGAAGGGTCTCAGGTTTGGTATAAGCATTGAGATATCACATCACATGCTATAGGAAGGGTCTCGGGATTGGAATGGGAAGGACTTGGATATCACATCTCATGCTATAGGCAGGGTCTCAGGTTTGGAAAGGGAAGGAGTTGGATATCACATTTCATGTTAGAGGTAGGATCTCAGGTTTGGTATTAGAGGCATTGAGATATCACATCTCATGCTATCAGAAGGGTCTCAGGATTGGAATGGGAAGGAGTTGGATATCACATCTCATGCTAAAGGGAGGGTCTCAGGTTTGGAAAGGGAAGGATTTGGATATCACATCTCATGTTATAGGAAGGATCTCAGGTTTGGTATTAGAAGCATTGAGATATCACATCTCATGATATCGGAAGGGTCTCAGGATTGGAATGGGAAGGATTTGGATATCACATCTCATGTTATAGGACGGGTCTCAGGATTGGAATGGGAAGGAGTTTGATATCACATCTCATGATAAAGGAAGGGTCTAAGGTTTGGTATTAGAAGCATTGAGATATCACTTCTCATGCTATAGGAAGGGTCTCAGGATTGGAATGGGAAGGACTTGGATATCACATCTCATGCTATAGGGAGGGTCTCAAGTTTGATATTAGAAGCATTGAGATATCACATCTCATGATATCGGAAGGGTCTCAGGATTGGAATGGGAAGGATTTGGATATCACATCTCATGTTATAGGACGGGTCTCAGGATTGGAATGGGAAGGAGTTTGATATCACATCTCATGCCATAGTATGGGTCTCAGGTTTGGTAGAAGCATTGGGATATCACATCTCATGCTATCGGAAGGGTATCAGTATTGGATTTGGAAGGAGTTGGATATCCCATCTCATGCTAAAGGAAGGGTCTCAGGTTGGAATGGGAAGGAGTTGGATATCACATCTCATGTTATAGGAAGGGTCTCAGGATTGGAATGGGAAGGAGTTGGATATCACATCTCAAGCTATAGGAAGGGTCTCAGGATTGGAATGGGAAGGAGTTTGATATCACATCTCATGCCATAGTATGGGTCTCAGGTTTGGTAGAAGCATTGGGATATCACATCTCATGCTATCGGAAGGGTATCAGTATTGGATTTGGAAGGCGTTGGATATCCCATCTCATGTTATAGGAACGGTCTCAGGATTGGAATGGGAAGGACTTGGATATCATATCTCATGCTATAGGAAGGGTCTCATAATTGGAATGGGAAGGAGTTGGATATCACATCTCATGTTATAGGAAAGATCTCAGGTTTGGTATTAGAAGCATTGAGACATCACATCTCATGTTATAGGAAGGGTCTCAGGATTGGAATGGGAAGAAGTTGGATATCACATCTCATGCTATAGGAAGGGTCTCAGGTTTGGTATAAGCATTGAGATATCACATCTCATGCTATAGGAAGGGTCTCAGGATTGGAATGGGAAGAAGTTGGATATCACATCTCATGCTATAGGAAGCATCTCAGATTTGGTATTAGAAGCATTGAGATATCACATCTCATGCTATCGGAAGGGTCTCAGGATTGGAATGGGAAGGAGTTGTATATGACATCTCATGCCGTAGGAAGGGTCTCAGGTTTGGTATAAGCATTGAGATATCACATCTTTGCAATCGAAAGGGTCTCAGGATTGGAATGGGAAGGAGTTGGATATCCCATCTCATGTTATAGGAAGAGTCTCAGGTTTGGTATTAGAAGCATTGAGATATCACATCTCATGCTATAGGAAGTGTCTCAGGATTGGAATGGGAAGGACTTGGATATCACATATGCTATAGGGAGGGTCTCAAGTTTGATATTAGAAGCATTGAGATATCACATCTCATGCTATAGGAAGGGTCTCAGGATTGGAATGGGAAGGATTGGATATCACATCTCATGCTATAGGAAGGGTCTCAGGTTTGTTATAAGCAGTGAGAAACATCTCATGCTATAGGAAGTGTCTCAGGATTGGAATGGGAAGGAGTTGGATATCACATCTCATGCTATAGGAAGGGTCTCAGGTTTGGTAGCATTGAGATATCACATCTCATGCTATAGGAAGGGTCTCAGGATTGGAATGGGAAGAAGTTGGATATCACATCTCATGCTATAGGAAGGATCTCAGATTTGGTATTAGAAGCATTGAGATATCAAGTCTCATGGTATAGGAAGGGTCTCAGAATTGGAATGGGAAGGAGTTGGATATCACATCACAAGCTATAGGAAGGGTATCAGTATTGGATTTGGAAGGAGTTGGATATCCCATCTCATGCTATAGGAAGGGTCTCAGGTTGGAATGGGAAGGAGTTGGATATCACATCTCATGTTATAGGAAGGGTCTCAGGATTGGAATGGGAAGGACTTGGATATCATATCTAATGCTATAGGAAGGGTCTCAGAATTGGAATGGGAAGGAGTTGGATATCATCTCATGTTATAGGAAAGATCTCAGGTTTGGTATTAGAAGCATTGAGACATCACATCTCATGTTATAGGAAGGGTCTCAGGATTGGAATGGGAAGAAGTTGGATATCACATCTCATGCTATAGGAAGGGTCTCAGGTTTGGTATAAGCTTTGAGATATCACATCTCATGCTATAGGAAGGGTTTCAGGATTGGAATGGGAAGAAGTTGGATATCACATCTCATGATAAAGGAAGGGTCTAAGGTTTGGTATTAGAAGCATTGAGATATCACTTCTCATGCTATAGGAAGGGTCTCAGGATTGGAATGGGAAGGACTTGGATATCACATCTCATGCTATAGGGAGGGTCTCAAGTTTGATATTAGAAGCATTGAGATATCACATCTCATGATATCGGAAGGGTCTCAGGATTGGAATGGGAAGGATTTGGATATCACATCTCATGTTATAGGACGGGTCTCAGGTTTGGTATTAGAAGCATTGAGACATCACATCTCATGTTATAGGAAGGGTCTCAGGATTGGAATGGGAAGAAGTTGGATATCACATCTCATGCTATAGGAAGGGTCTCAGGTTTGTTATAAGCAGTGAGATATCACATCTCATGATATCGGAAGAGTCTCAGGATTGGAATGGGAAGGAGCTGGATATCACATCTCATGATAAAGGAAGGGTCTAAGGTTTGGTATTAGAAGCATTGAGATATCACTTCTCATGCTATAGGAAGGGTCTCAGGATTGGAATGGGAAGGACTTGGATATCACATCTCATGCTATAGGGAGGGTCTCAAGTTTGATATTAGAAGCATTGAGATATCACATCTCATGATATCGGAAGGGTCTCAGGATTGGAATGGGAAGGATTTGGATATCACATCTCATGTTATAGGACGGGTCTCAGGATTGGAATGGGAAGGAGTTTGATATCACATCTCATGCCATAGTATGGGTCTCAGGTTTGGTAGAAGCATTGGGATATCACATCTCATGCTATCGGAAGGGTATCAGTATTGGATTTGGAAGGAGTTGGATATCCCATCTCATGCTAAAGGAAGGGTCTCAGGTTGGAATGGGAAGGAGTTGGATATCACATCTCATGTTATAGGAAGTGTCTCAGGATTGGAATGGGAAGGAGTTGGATATCACATCTCAAGCTATAGGAAGGGTCTCAGGTTTGGTATAAGCATTGAGATATCACATCTCATGCTATAGGAAGGGTCTCAGAATTGGAATGGGAAGGAGTTGGATATCACATCTCATGTTATAGGAAAGATCTCAGGTTTGGTATTAGAAGCATTGAGACATCAAATCTCATGTTATAGGAAGGGTCTCAGGATTGGAATGGGAAGAAGTTGGATATCACATCTCATGCCATAGGAAGGGTCTCAGGTTTGGTATAAGCATTGAGATATCACATCACATGCTATAGGAAGGGTCTCGGGATTGGAATGGGAAGGACTTGGATATCACATCTCATGCTATAGGCAGGGTCTCAGGTTTGGAAAGGGAAGGAGTTGGATATCACATTTCATGTTAGAGGTAGGATCTCAAGTTTGGTATTAGAGGCATTGAGATATCACATCTCATGCTATCAGAAGGGTCTCAGGATTGGAATGGGAAGGAGTTGGATATCACATCTCATGCTAAAGGGAGGGTCTCAGGTTTGGAAAGGGAAGGATTTGGATATCACATCTCATGTTATAGGAAGGATCTCAGGTTTGGTATTAGAAGCATTGAGATATCACATCTCATGCTATCGGAAGTATCTTAGGTTTGGTATTAGAGGCATTGAGATATCACATCTCATGCTATCATAAGAGTCTCAGGATTGGAATGGGAAGGAGTTGGATAGCACATCTCATGCTATAGGAAGTGTCTCAGGATTGGAATGGGAAGGAGTTGGATATCACATCTCATGTTATAGGAAGGATCTCAGGTTTGGTATTAGAAGCATTGAGATATCACTTCTCATGCTATAGGGAGGGTCTCAGGATTGGAATGGGAAGTATTTGGATATCACATCTCATGCTATAGGGAGGGTCTCAAGTTTGATATTAGAAGCATTGAGATATCGCATCTCATGATATCGGAAGGGTCTCAGGATTGGAATGGGAAGGAGTTGGATATCACATCTCATGATAAAGGAAGGATCTAAGGTTTGGTATTAGAAGCATTGAGATATCACTTCTCATGCTATAGGAAGGGTCTCAGGATTGGAATGGGAAGGACTTGGATATCACATCTCATGCTATAGGGAGGGTCTCAAGTTTGATATTAGAAGCATTGAGATATCACATCTCATGATATCGGAAGGGTCTCAGGATTGGAATGGGAAGGATTTGGATATCACATCTCATGTTATAGGACGGGTCTCAGGATTGGAATGGGAAGGAGTTTGATATCACATCTCATGCCATAGTATGGGTCTCAGGTTTGGTAGAAGCATTGGGATATCACATCTCATGCTATCGGAAGGGTATCAGTATTGGATTTGGAAGGAGTTGGATATCCCATCTCATGCTAAAGGAAGGGTCTCAGGTTGGAATGGGAAGGAGTTGGATATCACATCTCATGTTATAGGAAGGGTCTCAGGATTGGAATGGGAAGGAGTTGGATATCACATCTCAAGCTATAGGAAGGGTCTCAGGATTGGAATGGGAAGGAGTTTGATATCACATCTCATGCCATAGTATGGGTCTCAGGTTTGGTAGAAGCATTGGGATATCACATCTCATGCTATCGGAAGGGTATCAGTATTGGATTCGGAAGGAGTTGGATATCCCATCTCATGTTATAGGAAGGGTCTCAGGATTGGAATGGGAAGGACTTGGATATCATATCTCATGCTATAGGAAGGGTCTCATAATTGGAATGGGAAGGAGTTGGATATCACATCTCATGTTATAGGAAAGATCTCAGGTTTGGTATTAGAAGCATTGAGACATCACATCTCATGTTATAGGAAGGGTCTCAGGATTGGAATGGGAAGAAGTTGGATATCACATCTCATGCTATAGGAAGGGTCTCAGGTTTGGTATAAGCATTGAGATATCACATCTCATGCTATAGGAAGGGTCTCAAGATTGGAATGGGAAGGAGTTGTATATGACATCTCATGCCATAGGAAGGGTCTCAGGTTTGGTATAAGCATTGAGATATCACATCACATGCTATAGGAAGGGTCTCGGGATTGGAATGGGAAGGACTTGGATATCACATCTCATGCTATAGGCAGGGTCTCAGGTTTGGAAAGGGAAGGAGTTGGATATCACATTTCATGTTAGAGGTAGGATCTCAGGTTTGGTATTAGAGGCATTGAGATACCACATCTCATGCTATCAGAAGGGTCTCAGGATTGGAATGGGAAGGAGTTGGATATCACATCTCATGCTAAAGGGAGGGTCTCAGGTTTGGAAAGGGAAGGATTTGGATATCACATCTCATGTTATAGGAAGGATCTCAGGTTTGGTATTAGAAGCATTGAGATATCACATCTCATGCTATCGGAAGTATCTCAGGTTTGGTATTAGAGGCATTGAGATATCACATCTCATGCTATCATAAGAGTCTCAGGATTGGAATGGGAAGGAGTTGGATAGCAAATCTCATGCTATAGGAAGTGTCTCAGGATTGGAATGGGAAGGAGTTGGATATCACATCTCATGTTATAGGAAGGATCTCAGGTTTGGTATTAGAAGCATTGAGATATCACTTCTCATGCTATAGGGAGGGTCTCAGGATTGGAATGGGAAGTATTTGGATATCACATCTCATGCTATAGGGAGGGTCTCAAGTTTGATATTAGAAGCATTGAGATATCACATCTCATGATATCGGAAGGGTCTCAGGATTGGAATGGGAAGGAGTTGGATATCACATCTCATGATAAAGGAAGGGTCTAAGGTTTGGTATTAGAAGCATTGAGATATCACTTCTCATGCTATAGGAAGGGTCTCAGGATTGGAATGGGAAGGACTTGGATATCACATCTCATGCTATAGGGAGGGTCTCAAGTTTGATATTAGAAGCATTGAGATATCACATCTCATGATATCGGAAGGGTCTCAGGATTGGAATGGGAAGGATTTGGATATCACATCTCATGTTATAGGACGGGTCTCAGGATTGGAATGGGAAGGAGTTTGATATCACATCTCATGCCATAGTATGGGTCTCAGGTTTGGTAGAAGCATTGGGATATCACATCTCATGCTATCGGAAGGGTATCAGTATTGGATTTGGAAGGAGTTGGATATCCCATCTCATGCTAAAGGAAGGGTCTCAGGTTGGAATGGGAAGGAGTTGGATATCACATCTCATGTTATAGGAAGGGTCTCAGGATTGGAATGGGAAGGAGTTGGATATCACATCTCAAGCTATAGGAAGGGTCTCAGGATTGGAATGGGAAGGAGTTTGATATCACATCTCATGCCATAGTATGGGTCTCAGGTTTGGTAGAAGCATTGGGATATCACATCTCATGCTATCGGAAGGGTATCAGTATTGGATTTGGAAGGAGTTGGATATCCCATCTCATGTTATAGGAACGGTCTCAGGATTGGAATGGGAAGGACTTGGATATCATATCTCATGCTATAGGAAGGGTCTCATAATTGGAATGGGAAGGAGTTGGATATCACATCTCATGTTATAGGAAAGATCTCAGGTTTGGTATTAGAAGCATTGAGACATCACATCTCATGTTATAGGAAGGGTCTCAGGATTGGAATGGGAAGAAGTTGGATATCACATCTCATGCTATAGGAAGGGTCTCAGGTTTGGTATAAGCATTGAGATATCACATCTCATGCTATAGGAAGGGTCTCAGGATTGGAATGGGAAGAAGTTGGATATCACATCTCATGCTATAGGAAGCATCTCAGATTTGGTATTAGAAGCATTGAGATATCACATCTCATGCTATCGGAAGGGTCTCAGGATTGGAATGGGAAGGAGTTGTATATGACATCTCATGCCGTAGGAAGGGTCTCATGTTTGGTATAAGCATTGAGATATCACATCTTTGCAATCGAAAGGGTCTCAGGATTGGAATGGGAAGGAGTTGGATATCCCATCTCATGTTATAGGAAGAGTCACAGGTTTGGTATTAGAAGCATTGAGATATCACATCTCATGCTATAGGAAGTGTCTCAGGATTGGAATGGGAAGGACTTGGATATCACATATGCTATAGGGAGGGTCTCAAGTTTGATATTAGAAGCATTGAGATATCACATCTCATGCTATAGGAAGGGTCTCAGGATTGGAATGGGAAGGATTGGATATCACATCTCATGCTATAGGAAGGGTCTCAGGTTTGTTATAAGCAGTGAGAAACATCTCATGCTATAGGAAGTGTCTCAGGATTGGAATGGGAAGGAGTTGGATATCACATCTCATGCTATAGGAAGGGTCTCAGGTTTGGTAGCATTGAGATATCACATCTCATGCTATAGGAAGGGTCTCAGGATTGGAATGGGAAGAAGTTGGATATCACATCTCATGCTATAGGAAGGATCTCAGATGTGGTATTAGAAGCATTGAGATATCAAGTCTCATGGTATAGGAAGGGTCTCAGGATTGGAATGGGAAGGATTTGGATATCACATCTCATGTTATAGGACGGGTCTCAGGATTGGAATGGGAAGGAGTTTGATATCACATCTCATGCCATAGTATGGGTCTCAGGTTTGGTAGAAGCATTGGGATATCACATCTCATGCTATCGGAAGGGTATCAGTATTGGATTTGGAAGGAGTTGGATATCCCATCTCATGCTAAAGGAAGGGTCTCAGGTTGGAATGGGAAGGAGTTGGATATCACATCTCATGTTATAGGAAGGGTCTCATAATTGGAATGGGAAGGAGTTGGATATCACATCTCATGTTATAGG
Organism: Ambystoma mexicanum; assembly: GCF_040938575.1. NCBI lineage: Eukaryota > Metazoa > Chordata > Amphibia > Caudata > Ambystomatidae > Ambystoma > Ambystoma mexicanum. Next base: position 703,379 of record NW_027182331.1, on the reverse strand, counting down.
AAAGATCTCAGGTTTGGTATTAGAAGCATTGAGACATCACATCTCATGTTATAGGAAGGGTCTCAGGATTGGAATGGGAAGAAGTTGGATATCACATCTCATGCTATAGGAAGGGTCTCAGGTTTGGTATAAGCATTGAGATATCACATCTCATGCTATAGGAAGGGTCTCAGGATTGGAATGGGAAGAAGTTGGATATCACATCTCATGCTATAGGAAGCATCTCAGATTTGGTATTAGAAGCATTGAGATATCACATCTCATGCTATCGGAAGGGTCTCAGGATTGGAATGGGAAGGAGTTGTATATGACATCTCATGCCCTAGGAAGGGTCTCATGTTTGGTATAAGCATTGAGATATCACATCTTTGCAATCGAAAGGGTCTCAGGATTGGAATGGGAAGGAGTTGGATATCCCATCTCATGTTATAGGAAGAGTCTCAGGTTTGGTATTAGAAGCATTGAGATATCACATCTCATGCTATAGGAAGTGTCTCAGGATTGGAATGGGAAGGACTTGGATATCACATATGCTATAGGGAGGGTCTCAAGTTTGATATTAGAAGCATTGAGATATCACATCTCATGCTATAGGAAGGGTCTCAGGATTGGAATGGGAAGGATTGGATATCACATCTCATGCTATAGGAAGGGTCTCAGGTTTGTTATAAGCAGTGAGAAACATCTCATGCTATAGGAAGTGTCTCAGGATTGGAATGGGAAGGAGTTGGATATCACATCTCATGCTATAGGAAGGGTCTCAGGTTTGGTAGCATTGAGATATCACATCTCATGCTATAGGAAGGGTCTCAGGATTGGAATGGGAAGAAGTTGGATATCACATCTCATGCTATAGGAAGGATCTCAGATTTGGTATTAGAAGCATTGAGATATCAAGTCTCATGGTATAGGAAGGGTCTCAGAATTGGAATGGGAAGGAGTTGGATATCACATCACAAGCTATAGGAAGGGTATCAGTATTGGATTTGGAAGGAGTTGGATATCCCATCTCATGCTATAGGAAGGGTCTCAGGTTGGAATGGGAAGGAGTTGGATATCACATCTCATGTTATAGGAAGGGTCTCAGGATTGGAATGGGAAGGACTTGGATATCATATCTAATGCTATAGGAAGGGTCTCAGAATTGGAATGGGAAGGAGTTGGATATCATCTCATGTTATAGGAAAGATCTCAGGTTTGGTATTAGAAGCATTGAGACATCACATCTCATGTTATAGGAAGGGTCTCAGGATTGGAATGGGAAGAAGTTGGATATCACATCTCATGCTATAGGAAGGGTCTCAGGTTTGGTATAAGCTTTGAGATATCACATCTCATGCTATAGGAAGGGTTTCAGGATTGGAATGGGAAGAAGTTGGATATCACATCTCATGATAAAGGAAGGGTCTAAGGTTTGGTATTAGAAGCATTGAGATATCACTTCTCATGCTATAGGAAGGGTCTCAGGATTGGAATGGGAAGGACTTGGATATCACATCTCATGCTATAGGGAGGGTCTCAAGTTTGATATTAGAAGCATTGAGATATCACATCTCATGATATCGGAAGGGTCTCAGGATTGGAATGGGAAGGATTTGGATATCACATCTCATGTTATAGGACGGGTCTCAGGTTTGGTATTAGAAGCATTGAGACATCACATCTCATGTTATAGGAAGGGTCTCAGGATTGGAATGGGAAGAAGTTGGATATCACATCTCATGCTATAGGAAGGGTCTCAGGTTTGTTATAAGCAGTGAGATATCACATCTCATGATATCGGAAGAGTCTCAGGATTGGAATGGGAAGGAGCTGGATATCACATCTCATGATAAAGGAAGGGTCTAAGGTTTGGTATTAGAAGCATTGAGATATCACTTCTCATGCTATAGGAAGGGTCTCAGGATTGGAATGGGAAGGACTTGGATATCACATCTCATGCTATAGGGAGGGTCTCAAGTTTGATATTAGAAGCATTGAGATATCACATCTCATGATATCGGAAGGGTCTCAGGATTGGAATGGGAAGGATTTGGATATCACATCTCATGTTATAGGACGGGTCTCAGGATTGGAATGGGAAGGAGTTTGATATCACATCTCATGCCATAGTATGGGTCTCAGGTTTGGTAGAAGCATTGGGATATCACATCTCATGCTATCGGAAGGGTATCGGTATTGGATTTGGAAGGAGTTGGATATCCCATCTCATGCTAAAGGAAGGGTCTCAGGTTGGAATGGGAAGGAGTTGGATATCACATCTCATGTTATAGGAAGGGTCTCAGGATTGGAATGGGAAGGAGTTGTATATCACATCTCAAGCTATAGGAAGGGTCTCAGGTTTGGTATAAGCATTGAGATATCACATCTCATGCTATAGGAAGGGTCTCAGAATTGGAATGGGAAGGAGTTGGATATCACATCTCATGTTATAGGAAAGATCTCAGGTTTGGTATTAGAAGCATTGAGACATCAAATCTCATGTTATAGGAAGGGTCTCAGGATTGGAATGGGAAGAAGTTGGATATCACATCTCATGCTATAGGAAGGGTCTCAGGTTTGGTATAAGCATTGAGATATCACATCTCATGCTATAGGAAGGGTCTCAGGATTGGAATGGGAAGGAGTTGTATATGACATCTCATGCCATAGGAAGGGTCTCAGGTTTGGTATAAGCATTGAGATATCACATCACATGCTATAGGAAGGGTCTCGGGATTGGAATGGGAAGGACTTGGATATCACATCTCATGCTATAGGCAGGGTCTCAGGTTTGGAAAGGGAAGGAGTTGGATATCACATTTCATGTTAGAGGTAGGATCTCAGGTTTGGTATTAGAGGCATTGAGATATCACATCTCATGCTATCAGAAGGGTCTCAGGATTGGAATGGGAAGGAGTTGGATATCACATCTCATGCTAAAGGGAGGGTCTCAGGTTTGGAAAGGGAAGGATTTGGATATCACATCTCATGTTATAGGAAGGATCTCAGGTTTGGTATTAGAAGCATTGAGATATCACATCTCATGCTATCGGAAGTATCTCAGGTTTGGTATTAGAGGCATTGAGATATCACATCTCATGCTATCATAAGAGTCTCAGGATTGGAATGGGAAGGAGTTGGATAGCACATCTCATGCTATAGGAAGTGTCTCAGGATTGGAATGGGAAGGAGTTGGATATCACATCTCATGTTATAGGAAGGATCTCAGGTTTGGTATTAGAAGCATTGAGATATCACTTCTCATGCTATAGGGAGGGTCTCAGGATTGGAATGGGAAGTATTTGGATATCACATCTCATGCTATAGGGAGGGTCTCAAGTTTGATATTAGAAGCATTGAGATATCACATCTCATGATATCGGAAGGGTCTCAGGATTGGAATGGGAAGGAGTTGGATATCACATCTCATGATAAAGGAAGGATCTAAGGTTTGGTATTAGAAGCATTGAGATATCACTTCTCATGCTATAGGAAGGGTCTCAGGATTGGAATGGGAAGGACTTGGATATCACATCTCATGCTATAGGGAGGGTCTCAAGTTTGATATTAGAAGCATTGAGATATCACATCTCATGATATCGGAAGGGTCTCAGGATTGGAATGGGAAGGATTTGGATATCACATCTCATGTTATAGGACGGGTCTCAGGATTGGAATGGGAAGGAGTTTGATATCACATCTCATGCCATAGTATGGGTCTCAGGTTTGGTAGAAGCATTGGGATATCACATCTCATGCTATCGGAAGGGTATCAGTATTGGATTTGGAAGGAGTTGGATATCCCATCTCATGCTAAAGGAAGGGTCTCAGGTTGGAATGGGAAGGAGTTGGATATCACATCTCATGTTATAGGAAGGGTCTCAGGATTGGAATGGGAAGGAGTTGGATATCACATCTCAAGCTATAGGAAGGGTCTCAGGATTGGAATGGGAAGGAGTTTGATATCACATCTCATGCCATAGTATGGGTCTCAGGTTTGGTAGAAGCATTGGGATATCACATCTCATGCTATCGGAAGGGTATCAGTATTGGATTTGGAAGGAGTTGGATATCCCATCTCATGTTATAGGAAGGGTCTCAGGATTGGAATGGGAAGGACTTGGATATCATATCTCATGCTATAGGAAGGGTCTCATAATTGGAATGGGAAGGAGTTGGATATCACATCTCATGTTATAGGAAAGATCTCAGGTTTGGTATTAGAAGCATTGAGACATCACATCTCATGTTATAGGAAGGGTCTCAGGATTGGAATGGGAAGAAGTTGGATATCACATCTCATGCTATAGGAAGGGTCTCAGGTTTGGTATAAGCATTGAGATATCACATCTCATGCTATAGGAAGGGTCTCAGGATTGGAATGGGAAGAAGTTGGATATCACATCTCATGCTATAGGAAGCATCTCAGATTTGGTATTAGAAGCATTGAGATATCACATCTCATGCTATCGGAAGGGTCTCAGGATTGGAATGGGAAGGAGTTGTATATGACATCTCATGCCGTAGGAAGGGTCTCAGGTTTGGTAGAAGCATTGAGACATCACATCTCATGTTATAGGAAGGGTCTCAGGATTGGAATGGGAAGAAGTTGGATATCACATCTCATGCTATAGGAAGGGTCTCAGGTTTGTTATAAGCAGTGAGATATCACATCTCATGATATCGGAAGGGTCTCAGGATTGGAATGGGAAGGAGCTGGATATCACATCTCATGATAAAGGAAGGGTCTAAGGTTTGGTATTAGAAGCATTGAGATATCACTTCTCATGCTATAGGAAGGGTCTCAGGATTGGAATGGGAAGGACTTGGATATCACATCTCATGCTATAGGGAGGTTCTCAAGTTTGATATTAGAAGCATTGAGATATCACATCTCATGATATCGGAAGGGTCTCAGGATTGGAATGGGAAGGATTTGGATATCACATCTCATGTTATAGGACGGGTCTCGGGATTGGAATGGGAAGGAGTTTGATATCACATCTCATGCCATAGTACGGGTCTCAGGTTTGGTAGAAGCATTGGGATATCACATCTCATGCTATAGGAAGGGTCTCAGGATTGGAATAGGAAGAAGTTGGATATCACATCTCATGCTATAGGAAGGGTCTCAGGTTTGTTATAAGCAGTGAGATATCACATCTCATGATATCGGAAGGGTCTCAGGATTGGAATGGGAAGGAGCTGGATATCACATCTCATGATAAAGGAAGGGTCTAAGGTTTGGTATTAGAAGCATTGAGATATCACTTCTCATGCTATAGGAAGGGTCTCAGGATTGTAATGGGAAGGACTTGGATATCACATCTCATGCTATAGGGAGGTTCTCAAGTTTGATATTAGAAGCATTGAGATATCACATCTCATGATATCGGAAGGGTCTCAGGATTGGAATGGGAAGGATTTGGATATCACATCTCATGTTATAGGACGGGTCTCAGGATTGGAATGGGAAGGAGTTTGATATCACATCTCATGCCATAGTATGGGTCTCAGGTTTGGTAGAAGCATTGGGATATCACATCTCATGCTATAGGAAGGGTCTCAGGATTGGAATGGGAAGGACTTGGATATCCCATCTCATGCTATAGGGAGGGTCTCAAGTTTGATATTAGAAGCATTGAGATATCACATCTCATGATATCGGAAGGGTCTCAGGATTGGAATGGGAAGGATTTGGATATCACATCTCATGTTATAGGACGGGTCTCAGGTTTGGTATTAGAAGCATTGAGACATCACATCTCATGTTATAGGAAGGGTCTCAGGATTGGAATGGGAAGAAGTTGGATATCACATCTCATGCTATAGGAAGGGTCTCAGGTTTGTTATAAGCAGTGAGATATCACATCTCATGATATCGGAAGGGTCTCAGGATTGGAATGGGAAGGAGCTGGATATCACATCTCATGATAAAGGAAGGGTCTAAGGTTTGGTATTAGAAGCATTGAGATATCACTTCTCATGCTATAGGAAGGGTCTCAGGATTGGAATGGGAAGGACTTGGATATCACATCTCATGCTATAGGGAGGTTCTCAAGTTTGATATTAGAAGCATTGAGATATCACATCTCATGATATCGGAAGGGTCTCAGGATTGGAATGGGAAGGATTTGGATATCACATCTCATGCCATAGTATGGGTCTCAGGTTTGGTAGAAGCATTGGGATATCACATCTCATGCTATCGGAAGGGTATCAGTATTGGATTTGGAAGGAGTTGGATATCCCATCTCATGCTAAAGGAAGGGTCTCAGGTTGGAATGGGAAGGAGTTGGATATCACATCTCATGTTATAGGAAGGGTCTCAGGATTGGAATGGGAAGGAGTTGGATATCGCATCTCAAGCTATAGGAAGGGTCTCAGGTTTGGTATAAGCATTGAGATATCACATCTCATGCTATAGGAAGGGTCTCAGAATTGGAATGGGAAGGAGTTGGATATCACATCTCATGTTATAGGAAAGATCTCAGATTTGGTATTAGAAGCATTGAGACATCAAATCTCATGTTATAGGAAGGGTCTCAGGATTGGAATGGGAAGAAGTTGGATATCACATCTCATGCTATAGGAAGGGTCTCAGGTTTGGTATAAGCATTGAGATATCACATCTCATGCTATAGGAAGGGTCTCAGGATTGGAATGGGAAGGAGTTGTATATGACATCTCATGCCATAGGAAGGGTCTCAGGTTTGGTATAATCATTGAGATATCACATCACATGCTATAGGAAGGGTCTCGGGATTGGAATGGGAAGGACTTGGATATCACATCTCATGCTATAGGCAGGGTCTCAGGTTTGGAAAGGGAAGGAGTTGGATATCACATTTCATGTTAGAGGTAGGATCTCAGGTTTGGTATTAGAGGCATTGAGATATCACATCTCATGCTATCAGAAGGGTCTCAGGATTGGAATGGGAAGGAGTTGGATATCACATCTCATGCTAAAAAGAGGGTCTCAGGTTTGGAAAGGGAAGGATTTGGATATCACATCTCATGTTATAGGAAGGATCTCAGGTTTGGTATTAGAAGCATTGAGATATCACATCTCATGCTATCGGAAGTATCTCAGGTTTGGTATTAGAGGCATTGAGATATCACATCTCATGCTATCATAAGAGTCTCAGGATTGGAATGGGAAGGAGTTGGATAGCACATCTCATGCTATAGGAAGTGTCTCAGGATTGGAATGGGAAGGAGTTGGATATCACATCTCATGTTATAGGAAGGATCTCAGGTTTGGTATTAGAAGCATTGAGATATCACTTCTCATGCTATAGGGAGGGTCTCAGGATTGGAATGGGAAGTATTTGGATATCACATCTCATGCTATAGGGAGGGTCTCAAGTTTGATATTAGAAGCATTGAGATATCACATCTCATGATATCGGAAGGGTCTCAGGATTGGAATGGGAAGGAGTTGGATATCACATCTCATGATAAAGGAAGGGTCTAAGGTTTGGTATTAGAAGCATTGAGATATCACTTCTCATGCTATAGGAAGGGTCTCAGGATTGGAATGGGAAGGACTTGGATATCACATCTCATGCTATAGGGAGGGTCTCAAGTTTGATATTAGAAGCATTGAGATATTACATCTCATGATATCGGAAGGGTCTCAGGATTGGAATGGGAAGGATTTAGATATCACATCTCATGTTATAGGACGGGTCTCAGGATTGGAATGGGAAGGAGTTTGATATCACATCTCATGCCATAGTATGGGTCTCAGGTTTGGTAGAAGCATTGGGATATCACATTTCATGCTATCGGAAGGGTATCAGTATTGGATTTGGAAGGAGTTGGATATCCCATCTCATGCTAAAGGAAGGGTCTCAGGTTGGAATGGGAAGGAGTTGGGTATCACATCTCATGTTATAGGAAGGGTCTCAGGATTGGAATGGGAAGGAGTTGGATATCACATCTCAAGCTATAGGAAGGGTCTCAGGATTGGAATGGGAAGGAGTTTGATATCACATCTCATGCCATAGTATGGGTCTCAGGTTTGGTAGAAGCATTGGGATATCACATCTCATGCTATCGGAAGGGTATCAGTATTGGATTCGGACGGAGTTGGATATCCCATCTCATGTTATAGGAAGGGTCTCAGGATTGGAATGGGAAGGACTTGGATATCATATCTCATGCTATAGGAAGGGTCTCATAATTGGAATGGGAAGGAGTTGGATATCACATCTCATGTTATAGGAAAGATCTCAGGTTTGGTATTAGAAGCATTGAGACATCACATCTCATGTTATAGGAAGGGTCTCAGGATTGGAATGGGAAGAAGTTGGATATCACATCTCATGCTATAGGAAGGGTCTCAGGTTTGGTATAAGCATTGAGATATCACATCTCATGCTATAGGAAGGGTCTCAGGATTGGAATGGGAAGAAGTTGGATATCACATCTCATGCTATAGGAAGCATCTCAGATTTGGTATTAGAAGCATTGAGATATCACATCTCATGCTATCGGAAGGGTCTCAGGATTGGAATGGGAAGGAGTTGTATATGACATCTCATGCCGTAGGAAGGGTCTCAGGTTTGGTAGAAGCATTGAGACATCACATCTCATGTTATAGGAAGGGTCTCAGGATTGGAATGGGAAGAAGTTGGATATCACATCTCATGCTATAGGAAGGGTCTCAGGTTTGTTATAAGCAGTGAGATATCACATCTCATGATATCGGAAGGGTCTCAGGATTGGAATGGGAAGTATTTGGATATCACATCTCATGCTATAGGGAGGGTCTCAAGTTTGATATTAGAAGCATTGAGATATCACATCTCATGATATCGGAAGGGTCTCAGGATTGGAATGGGAAGGAGTTGGATATCACATCTCATGATAAAGGAAGGATCTAAGGTTTGGTATTAGAAGCATTGAGATATCACTTCTCATGCTATAGGAAGGGTCTCAGGATTGGAATGGGAAGGACTTGGATATCACATCTCATGCTATAGGGAGGGTCTCAAGTTTGATATTAGAAGCATTGAGATATCACATCTCATGATATCGGAAGGGTCTCAGGATTGGAATGGGAAGGATTTGGATATCACATCTCATGTTATAGGACGGGTCTCAGGATTGGAATGGGAAGGAGTTTGATATCACATCTCATGCCATAGTATGGGTCTCAGGTTTGGTAGAAGCATTGGGATATCACATCTCATGCTATCGGAAGGGTATCAGTATTGGATTTGGAAGGAGTTGGATATCCCATCTCATGCTAAAGGAAGGGTCTCAGGTTGGAATGGGAAGGAGTTGGATATCACATCTCATGTTATAGGAAGGGTCTCAGGATTGGAATGGGAAGGAGTTGGATATCACATCTCAAGCTATAGGAAGGGTCTCAGGATTGGAATGGGAAGGAGTTTGATATCACATCTCATGCCATAGTATGGGTCTCAGGTTTGGTAGAAGCATTGGGATATCACATCTCATGCTATCGGAAGGGTATCAGTATTGGATTCGGAAGGAGTTGGATATCCCATCTCATGTTATAGGAAGGGTCTCAGGATTGGAATGGGAAGGACTTGGATATCATATCTCATGCTATAGGAAGGGTCTCATAATTGGAATGGGAAGGAGTTGGATATCACATCTCATGTTATAGGAAAGATCTCAGGTTTGGTATTAGAAGCATTGAGACATCACATCTCATGTTATAGGAAGGGTCTCAGGATTGGAATGGGAAGAAGTTGGATATCACATCTCATGCTATAGGAAGGGTCTCAGGTTTGGTATAAGCATTGAGATATCACATCTCATGCTATAGGAAGGGTCTCAGGATTGGAATGGGAAGAAGTTGGATATCACATCTCATGCTATAGGAAGCATCTCAGATTTGGTATTAGAAGCATTGAGATATCACATCTCATGCTATCGGAAGGGTCTCAGGATTGGAATGGGAAGGAGTTGTATATGACATCTCATGCCGTAGGAAGGGTCTCAGGTTTGGTAGAAGCATTGAGACATCACATCTCATGTTATAGGAAGGGTCTCAGGATTGGAATGGGAAGAAGTTGGATATCACATCTCATGCTATAGGAAGGGTCTCAGGTTTGTTATAAGCAGTGAGATATCACATCTCATGATATCGGAAGGGTCTCAGGATTGGAATGGGAAGGAGCTGGATATCACATCTCATGATAAAGGAAGGGTCTAAGGTTTGGTATTAGAAGCATTGAGATATCACTTCTCATGCTATAGGAAGGGTCTCAGGATTGGAATGGGAAGGACTTGGATATCACATCTCATGCTATAGGGAGGTTCTCAAGTTTGATATTAGAAGCATTGAGATATCACATCTCATGATATCGGAAGGGTCTCAGGATTGGAATGGGAAGGATTTGGATATCACATCTCATGTTATAGGACGGGTCTCAGGATTGGAATGGGAAGGAGTTTGATATCACATCTCATGCCATAGTATGGGTCTCAGGTTTGGTAGAAGCATTGGGATATCACATCTCATGCTATAGGAAGGGTCTCAGGATTGGAATGGGAAGAAGTTGGATATCACATCTCATGCTATAGGAAGGGTCTCAGGTTTGTTATAAGCAGTGAGATATCACATCTCATGATATCGGAAGGGTCTCAGGATTGGAATGGGAAGGAGCTGGATATCACATCTCATGATAAAGGAAGGGTCTAAGGTTTGGTATTAGAAGCATTGAGATATCACTTCTCATGCTATAGGAAGGGTCTCAGGATTGGAATGGGAAGGACTTGGATATCACATCTCATGCTATAGGGAGGTTCTCAAGTTTGATATTAGAAGCATTGAGATATCACATCTCATGATATCGGAAGGGTCTCAGGATTGGAATGGGAAGGATTTGGATATCACATCTCATGTTATAGGACGGGTCTCAGGATTGGAATGGGAAGGAGTTTGATATCACATCTCATGCCATAGTATGGGTCTCAGGTTTGGTAGAAGCATTGGGATATCACATCTCATGCTATAGGAAGGGTCTCAGGATTGGAATGGGAAGGACTTGGATATCCCATCTCTTGCTATAGGGAGGGTCTCAAGTTTGATATTAGAAGCATTGAGATATCACATCTCATGATATCGGAAGGGTCTCAGGATTGGAATGGGAAGGATTTGGATATCACATCTCATGTTATAGGACGGGTCTCAGGTTTGGTATTACAAGCATTGAGACATCACATCTCATGTTATAGGAAGGGTCTCAGGATTGGAATGGGAAGAAGTTGGATATCACATCTCATGCTATAGGAAGGGTCTCAGGTTTGTTATAAGCAGTGAGATATCACATCTCATGATATCGGAAGGGTCTCAGGATTGGAATGGGAAGGAGCTGGATATCACATCTCATGATAAAGGAAGGGTCTAAGGTTTGGTATTAGAAGCATTGAGATATCACTTCTCATGCTATAGGAAGGGTCTCAGGATTGGAATGGGAAGGACTTGGATATCACATCTCATGCTATAGGGAGGTTCTCAAGTTTGATATTAGAAGCATTGAGATATCACATCTCATGATATCGGAAGGGTCTCAGGATTGGAATGGGAAGGATTTGGATATCACATCTCATGTTATAGGACGGGTCTCAGGATTGGAATGGGAAGGAGTTTGATATCACATCTCATGCCATAGTATGGGTCTCAGGTTTGGTAGAAGCATTGGGATATCACATCTCATGCTATCGGAAGGGTATCAGTATTGGATTTGGAAGGAGTTGGATATCCCATCTCATGCTAAAGGAAGGGTCTCAGGTTGGAATGGGAAGGAGTTGGATATCACATCTCATGTTATAGGAAGGGTCTCAGGATTGGAATGGGAAGGAGTTGGATATCACATCTCAAGCTATAGGAAGGGTCTCAGGATTGGAATGGGAAGGAGTTTGATATCACATCTCATGCCATAGTATGGGTCTCAGGTTTGGTAGAAGCATTGGGATATCACATCTCATGCTATCGGAAGGGTATCAGTATTGGATTTGGAAGGAGTTGGATATCCCATCTCATGTTATAGGAAGGGTCTCAGGATTGGAATGGGAAGGACTTGGATATCATATCTCATGCTATAGGAAGGGTCTCATAATTGGAATGGGAAGGAGTTGGATATCACATCTCATGTTATAGGAAAGATCTCAGGTTTGGTATTAGAAGCATTGAGACATCACATCTCATGTTATAGGAAGGGTCTCAGGATTGGAATGGGAAGAAGTTGGATATCACATCTCATGCTATAGGAAGGGTCTCAGGTTTGGTATAAGCAGTGAGATATCACATCTCATGATATCGGAAGGGTCTCAGGATTGGAATGGGAAGGAGCTGGATATCACATCTCATGATAAAGGAAGGGTCTAAGGTTTGGTATTAGAAGCATTGAGATATCACTTCTCATGCTATAGGAAGGGTCTCAGGATTGGAATGGGAAGGACTTGGATATCACATCTCATGCTATAGGGAGGTTCTCAAGTTTGATATTAGAAGCATTGAGATATCACATCTCATGATATCGGAAGGGTCTCAGGATTGGAATGGGAAGGATTTGGATATCACATCTCATGTTATAGGACGGGTCTCAGGATTGGAATGGGAAGGAGTTGGATATCACATCTCATGTTATAGGAAGGGTCTCAGGATTGGAATGGGAAGGAGTTGGATATCACATCTCAAGCTATAGGAAGGGTCTCAGGATTGGAATGGGAAGGAGTTTGATATCACATCTCATGCCATAGTATGGGTCTCAGGTTTGGTAGAAGCATTGGGATATCACATCTCATGCTATCGGAAGGGTATCAGTATTGGATTTGGAAGGAGTTGGATATCCCATCTCATGTTATAGGAAGGGTCTCAGGATTGGAATGGGAAGGACTTGGATATCATATCTCATGCTATAGGAAGGGTCTCATAATTGGAATGGGAAGGAGTTGGATATCACATCTCATGTTATAGGAAAGATCTCAGGTTTGGTATTAGAAGCATTGAGACATCACATCTCATGTTATAGGAAGGGTCTCAGGATTGGAATGGGAAGAAGTTGGATATCACATCTCATGCTATAGGAAGGGTCTCAGGTTTGGTATAAGCATTGAGATATCACATCTCATGCTATAGGAAGGGTCTCAGGATTGGAATGGGAAGAAGTTGGATATCACATCTCATGCTATAGGAAGCATCTCAGATTTGGTATTAGAAGCATTGAGATATCACATCTCATGCTATCGGAAGGGTCTCAGGATTGGAATGGGAAGGAGTTGTATATGACATCTCATGCCGTAGGAAGGGTCTCAGGTTTGGTATAAGCATTGAGATATCACATCTTTGCAATCGAAAGGGTCTCAGGATTGGAATGGGAAGGAGTTGGATATCCCATCTCATGTTATAGGAAGAGTCTCAGGTTTGGTATTAGAAGCATTGAGATATCACATCTCATGCTATAGGAAGTGTCTCAGGATTGGAATGGGAAGGACTTGGATATCACATATGCTATAGGGAGGGTCTCAGGTTTGATATTAGAAGCATTGAGATATCACATCTCATGCTATAGGAAGGGTCTCAGGATTGGAATGGGAAGGATCGGATATCACATCTCATGCTATAGGAAGGGTCTCAGGTTTGTTATAAGCAGTGAGAAACATCTCATGCTATAGGAAGTGTCTCAGGATTGGAATGGGAAGGAGTTGGATATCACATCTCATGCTATAGGAAGGGTCTCAGGTTTGGTAGCATTGAGATATCACATCTCATGCTATAGGAAGGGTCTCAGGATTGGAATGGGAAGAAGTTGGATATCACATCTCATGCTATAGGAAGGATCTCAGATTTGGTATTAGAAGCATTGAGATATCAAGTCTCATGGTATAGGAAGGGTCTCAGAATTGGAATGGGAAGGAGTTGGATATCAAATCTCAAGCTATAGGAAGGGTATCAGTATTGGATTTGGAAGGAGTTGGATATCCCATCTCATGCTATAGGAAGGGTCTCAGGTTGGAATGGGAAGGAGTTGGATATCACATCTCATGTTATAGGAAGGGTCTCAGGATTGGAATGGGAAGGACTTGGATATCATATCTAATGCTATAGGAAGGGTCTCAGAATTGGAATGGGAAGGAGTTGGATATCATCTCATGTTATAGGAAAGATCTCAGGTTTGGTATTAGAAGCATTGAGACATCACATCTCATGTTATAGGAAGGGTCTCAGGATTGGAATGGGAAGAAGTTGGATGTCACATCTCATGCTATAGGAAGGGTCTCAGGTTTGGTATAAGCTTTGAGATATCACATCCCATGCTATAGGAAGGGTTTCTTGATTGGAATGGGAAGAAGTTGGATATCACATCTCATGATAAAGGAAGGGTCTAAGGTTTGGTATTAGAAGCATTGAGATATCACTTCTCATGCTATAGGAAGGGTCTCAGGATTGGAATGGGAAGGACTTGGATATCACATCTCATGCTATAGGGAGGGTCTCAAGTTTGATATTAGAAGCATTGAGATATCACATCTCATGATATCGGAAGGGTCTCAGGATTGGAATGGGAAGGATTTGGATATCACATCTCATGTTATAGGACGGGTCTCAGGTTTGGTATTAGAAGCATTGAGAAATCACATCTCATGTTATAGGAAGGGTCTCAGGATTGGAATGGGAAGAAGTTGGATATCACATCTCATGCTATAGGAAGGGTCTCAGGTTTGTTATAAGCAGTGAGATATCACATCTCATGATATCGGAAGGGTCTCAGGATTGGAATGGGAAGGAGCTGGATATCACATCTCATGATAAAGGAAGGGTCTAAGGTTTGGTATTAGAAGCATTGAGATATCACTTCTCATGCTATAGGAAGGGTCTCAGGATTGGAATGGGAAGGACTTGGATATCACATCTCATGCTATAGGGAGGTTCTCAAGTTTGATATTAGAAGCATTGAGATATCACATCTCATGATATCGGAAGGGTCTCAGGATTGGAATGGGAAGGATTTGGATATCACATCTCATGTTATAGGACGGGTCTCAGGATTGGAATGGGAAGGAGTTTGATATCACATCTCATGCCATAGTATGGGTCTCAGGTTTGGTAGAAGCATTGGGATATCACATCTCATGCTATCGGAAGGGTATCAGTATTGGATTTGGAAGGAGTTGGATATCCCATCTCATGCTAAAGGAAGGGTCTCAGGTTGGAATGGGAAGGAGTTGGATATCACATCTCATGTTATAGGAAGGGTCTCAGGATTGGAATGGGAAGGAGTTGGATATCACATCTCAAGCTATAGGAAGGGTCTCAGGATTGGAATGGGAAGGAGTTTGATATCACATCTCATGCCATAGTATGGGTCTCAGGTTTGGTAGAAGCATTGGGATATCACATCTCATGCTATCGGAAGGGTACCAGTATTGGATTTGGAAGGAGTTGGATATCCCATCTCATGTTATAGGAAGGGTCTCAGGATTGGAATGGGAAGGACTTGGATATCATATCTCATGCTATAGGAAGGGTCTCATAATTGGAATGGGAAGGAGTTGGATATCACATCTCATGTTATAGGAAAGATCTCAGGTTTGGTATTAGAAGCATTGAGACATCACATCTCATGTTATAGGAAGGGTCTCAGGATTGGAATGGGAAGAAGTTGGATATCACATCTCATGCTATAGGAATGGTCTCAGGTTTGGTATAAGCATTGAGATATCACATCTCATGCTATAGGAAGTGTCTAAGGATTGGAATGGGAAGGACTTGGATATCACATATGCTATAGGGAGGGTCTCAAGTTTGATATTAGAAGCATTGAGATATATGACATCTCATGCTATAGGAAGGGTCTCAGGATTGGAATGGGAAGGATTGGATATCACATCTCATGCTATAGGAAGGGTCTCAGGTTTGTTATAAGCAGTGAGAAACATCTCATGCTATAGGAAGTGTCTCAGGATTGGAATGGGAAGGAGTTGGATATCACATCTCATGCTATAGGAAGGGTCTCAGGTTTGGTAGCATTGAGATATCACATCTCATGCTATAGGAAGGGTCTCAGGATTGGAATGGGAAGGAGTTTGATATCACATCTCATGCCATAGTATGGGTCTCAGGTTTGGTAGAAGCATTGGGATATCACATCTCATGCTATCGGAAGGGTATCAGTATTGGATTTGGAAGGAGTTGGATATCCCATCTCATGCTAAAGGAAGGGTCTCAGGTTGGAATGGGAAGGAGTTGGATATCACATCTCATGTTATAGGAAGGGTCTCAGGATTGGAATGGGAAGGAGTTGGATATCACATCTCAAGCTATAGGAAGGGTCTCAGGTTTGGTATAAGCATTGAGATATCACATCTCATGCTATAGGAAGGGTCTCAGAATTGGAATGGGAAGGAGTTGGATATCACATCTCATGCTATAGGAAGGGTCTCAGGTTTGTTATAAGCAGTGAGATATCACATCTCATGATATCGGAAGAGTCTCAGGATTGGAATGGGAAGGAGCTGGATATCACATCTCATGCTATAGGGAGGGTCTCAAGTTTGATATTAGAAGCATTGAGATATCACATCTCATGATATCGGAAGGGTCTCAGGATTGGAATGGGAAGGATTTGGATATCACATCTCATGTTATAGGACGGGTCTCAGGATTGGAATGGGAAGGAGTTTGATATCACATCTCATGCCATAGTATGGGTCTCAGGTTTGGTAGAAGCATTGGGGTATCACATCTCATGCTATCGGAAGGGTATCAGTATTGGATTTGGAAGGAGTTGGATATCCCATCTCATGCTAAAGGAAGGGTCTCAGGTTGGAATGGGAAGGAGTTGGATATCACATCTCATGTTATAGGAAGGGTCTCAGGATTGGAATGGGAAGGAGTTGGATATCACATCTCAAGCTATAGGAAGGGTCTCAGGTTTGGTATAAGCATTGAGATATCACATCTCATGCTATAGGAAGGGTCTCAGAATTGGAATGGGAAGGAGTTGGATATCACATCTCATGTTATAGGAAAGATCTCAGGTTAGGTATTAGAAGCATTGAGACATCAAATCTCATGTTATAGGAAGGGTCTCAGGATTGGAATGGGAAGAAGTTGGATATCACATCTCATGCTATAGGAAGGGTCTCAGGTTTGGTATAAGCATTGAGATATCACATCTCATGCTATAGGAAGGGTCTCAGGATTGGAATGGGAAGGAGTTGTATATGACATCTCATGCCATAGGAAGGGTCTCAGGTTTGGTATAAGCATTGAGATATCACATCACATGCTATAGGAAGGGTCTCGGGATTGGAATGGGAAGGACTTGGATATCACATCTCATGCTATAGGCAGGGTCTCAGGTTTGGAAAGGGAAGGAGTTGGATATCACATTTCATGTTAGAGGTAGGATCTCAGGTTTGGTATTAGAGGCATTGAGATATCACATCTCATGCTATCAGAAGGGTTCAGGATTGGAATGGGAAGGAGTTGGATATCACATCTCATGCTAAAGGGAGGGTCTCAGGTTTGGAAAGGGAAGGATTTGGATATCACATCTCATGTTATAGGAAGGATCTCAGGTTTGGTATTAGAAGCATTGAGATATCACATCTCATGCTATCGGAAGTATCTCAGGTTTGGTATTAGAGGCATTGAGATATCACATCTCATGCTATCATAAGAGTCTCAGGATTGGAATGGGAAGGAGTTGGATAGCACATCTCATTCTATAGGAAGTGTCTCAGGATTGGAATGGGAAGGAGTTGGATATCACATCTCATGTTATAGGAAGGATCTCAGGTTTGGTATTAGAAGCATTGAGATATCACTTCTCATGCTATAGGGAGGGTCTCAGGATTGGAATGGGAAGTATTTGGATATCACATCTCATGCTATAGGGAGGGTCTCAAGTTTGATATTAGAAGCATTGAGATATCACATCTCATGATATCGGAAGGGTCTCAGGATTGGAATGGGAAGGAGTTGGATATCACATCTCATGATAAAGGAAGGATCTAAGGTTTGGTATTAGAAGCATTGAGATATCACTTCTCATGCTATAGGAAGGGTCTCAGGATTGGAATGGGAAGGACTTGGATATCACATCTCATGCTATAGGGAGGGTCTCAAGTTTGATATTAGAAGCATTGAGATATCACATCTCATGATATCGGAAGGGTCTCAGGATTGGAATGGGAAGGATTTGGATATCACATCTCATGTTATAGGACGGGTCTCAGGATTGGAATGGGAAGGAGTTTGATATCACATCTCATGCCATAGTATGGGTCTCAGGTTTGGTAGAAGCATTGGGATATCACATCTCATGCTATCGGAAGGGTATCAGTATTGGATTTGGAAGGAGTTGGATATCCCATCTCATGCTAAAGGGAGGGTCTCAGGTTGGAATGGGAAGAAGTTGGATATCACATCTCATGTTATAGGAAGGGTCTCAGGATTGGAATGGGAAGGAGTTGGATATCACATCTCAAGCTATAGGAAGGGTCTCAGGATTGGAATGGGAAGGAGTTTGATATCACATCTCATGCCATAGTATGGGTCTCAGGTTTGGTAGAAGCATTGGGATATCACATCTCATGCTATCGGAAGGGTATCAGTATTGGATTGGGAAGGAGTTGGATATCCCATCTCATGTTATAGGAAGGGTCTCAGGATTGGAATGGGAAGGACTTGGATATCATATCTCATGCTATAGGAAGGGTCTCATAATTGGAATGGGAAGGAGTTGGATATCACATCTCATGTTATAGGAAAGATCTCAGGTTTGGTATTAGAAGCATTGAGACATCACATCTCATGTTATAGGAAGGGTCTCAGGATTGGAATGGGAAGACGTTGGATATCACATCTCATGCTATAGGAAGGGTCTCAGGTTTGGTATAAGCATTGAGATATCACATCTCATGCTATAGGAAGGGTCTCAGGATTGGAATGGGAAGAAGTTGGATATCACATCTCATGCTATAGGAAGCATCTCAGATTTGGTATTAGAAGCATTGAGATATCACATCTCATGCTATCGGAAGGGTCTCAGGATTGGAATGGGAAGGAGTTGTATATGACATCTCATGCCGTAGGAAGGGTCTCAGGTTTGGTAGAAGCATTGAGACATCACATCTCATGTTATAGGAAGGGTCTCAGGATTGGAATGGGAAGAAGTTGGATATCACATCTCATGCTATAGGAAGGGTCTCAGGTTTGTTATAAGCAGTGAGATATCACATCTCATGATATCGGAAGGGTCTCAGGATTGGAATGGGAAGGAGCTGGATATCACATCTCATGATAAAGGAAGGGTCTAAGGTTTGGTATTAGAAGCATTGAGATATCACTTCTCATGCTATAGGAAGGGTCTCAGGATTGGAATGGGAAGGACTTGGATATCACATCTCATGCTATAGGGAGGTTCTCAAGTTTGATATTAGAAGCATTGAGATATCACATCTCATGATATCGGAAGGGTCTCAGGATTGGAATGGGAAGGATTTGGATATCACATCTCATGTTATAGGACGGGTCTCAGGATTGGAATGGGAAGGAGTTTGATATCACATCTCATGCCATAGTATGGGTCTCAGGTTTGGTAGAAGCATTGGGATATCACATCTCATGCTATAAGAAGGGTCTCAGGATTGGAATGGGAAGGACTTGGATATCCCATCTCATGCTATAGGGAGGGTCTCAAGTTTGATATTAGAAGCATTGAGATATCACATCTCATGATATCGGAAGGGTCTCAGGATTGGAATGGGAAGGATTTGGATATCACATCTCATGTTATAGGACGGGTCTCAGGTTTGGTATTAGAAGCATTGAGACATCACATCTCATGTTATAGGAAGGGTCTCAGGATTGGAATAGGAAGAAGTTGGATATCACATCTCATGCTATAGGAAGGGTCTCAGGTTTGTTATAAGCAGTGAGATATCACATCTCATGATATCGGAAGGGTCTCAGGATTGGAATGGGAAGGAGCTGGATATCACATCTCATGATAAAGGAAGGGTCTAAGGTTTGGTATTAGAAGCATTGAGATATCACTTCTCATGCTATAGGAAGGGTCTCAGGATTGGAATGGGAAGGACTTGGATATCACATCTCATGCTATAGGGAGGTTCTCAAGTTTGATATTAGAAGCATTGAGATATCACATCTCATGATATCGGAAGGGTCTCAGGATTGGAATGGGAAGGATTTGGATATCACATCTCATGTTATAGGACGGGTCTCAGGATTGGAATGGGAAGGAGTTTGATATCACATCTCATGCCATAGTATGGGTCTCAGGTTTGGTAGAAGCATTGGGATATCACATCTCATGCTATCGGAAGGGTATCAGTATTGGATTTGGAAGGAGTTGGATATCCCATCTCATGCTAAAGGAAGGGTCTCAGGTTGGAATGGGAAGGAGTTGGATATCACATCTCATGTTATAGGAAGGGTCTCAGGATTGGAATGGGAAGGAGTTGGATATCACATCTCAAGCTATAGGAAGGGTCTCAGGATTGGAATGGGAAGGAGTTTGATATCACATCTCATGCCATAGTATGGGTCTCAGGTTTGGTAGAAGCATTGGGATATCACATCTCATGCTATCGGAAGGGTATCAGTATTGGATTTGGAAGGAGTTGGATATCCCATCTCATGTTATAGAAAGGGTCTCAGGATTGGAATGGGAAGGACTTGGATATCATATCTCATGCTATAGGAAGGGTCTCATAATTGGAATGGGAAGGAGTTGGATATCACATCTCATGTTATAGGAAAGATCTCAGGTTTGGTATTAGAAGCATTGAGACATCACATCTCATGTTATAGGAAGGGTCTCAGGATTAGAATGGGAAGAAGTTGGATATCACATCTCATGCTATAGGAAGGGTCTCAGGTTTGGTATAAGCAGTGAGATATCACATCTCATGATATCGGAAGGGTCTCAGGATTGGAATGGGAAGGAGCTGGATATCACATCTCATGATAAAGGAAGGGTCTAAGGTTTGGTATTAGAAGCATTGAGATATCACTTCTCATGCTATAGGAAGGGTCTCAGGATTGGAATGGGAAGGACTTGGATATCACATCTCATGCTATAGGGAGGTTCTCAAGTTTGATATTAGAAGCATTGAGATATCACATCTCATGATATCGGAAGGGTCTCAGGATTGGAATGGGAAGGATTTGGATATCACATCTCATGTTATAGGACGGGTCTCAGGATTGGAATGGGAAGGAGTTGGATATCACATCTCATGTTATAGGAAGGGTCTCAGGATTGGAATGGGAAGGAGTTGGATATCACATCTCAAGCTATAGGAAGGGTCTCAGGATTGGAATGGGAAGGAGTTTGATATCACATCTCATGCCATAGTATGGGTCTCAGGTTTGGTAGAAGCATTGGGATATCACATCTCATGCTATCGGAAGGGTATCAGTATTGGATTTGGAAGGAGTTGGATATCCCATCTCATGTTATAGGAAGGGTCTCAGGATTGGAATGGGAAGGACTTGGATATCATATCTCATGCTATAGGAAGGGTCTCATAATTGGAATGGGAAGGAGTTGGATATCACATCTCATGTTATAGGAAAGATCTCAGGTTTGGTATTAGAAGCATTGAGACATCACATCTCATGTTATAGGAAGGGTCTCAGGATTGGAATGGGAAGAAGTTGGATATCACATCTCATGCTATAGGAAGGGTCTCAGGTTTGGTATAAGCATTGAGATATCACATCTCATGCTATAGGAAGGGTCTCAGGATTGGAATGGGAAGAAGTTGGATATCACATCTCATGCTACAGGAAGCATCTCAGATTTGGTATTAGAAGCATTGAGATATCACATCTCATGCTATCGGAAGGGTCTCAGGATTGGAATGGGAAGGAGTTGTATATGACATCTCATGCCGTAGGAAGGGTCTCAGGTTTGGTATAAGCATTGAGATATCACATCTTTGCAATCGAAAGGGTCTCAGGATTGGAATGGGAAGGAGTTGGATATCCCATCTCATGTTATAGGAAGAGTCTCAGGTTTGGTATTAGAAGCATTGAGATATCACATCTCATGCTATAGGAAGTGTCTCAGGATTGGAATGGGAAGGACTTGGATATCACATATGCTATAGGGAGGGTCTCAAGTTTGATATTAGAAGCATTGAGATATCACATCTCATGCTATAGGAAGGGTCTCAGGATTGGAATGGGAACGATTGGATCTCACATCTCATGCTATAGGAAGGGTCTCAGGTTTGTTATAAGCAGTGAGAAACATCTCATGCTATAGGAAGTGTCTCAGGATTGGAATGGGAAGGAGTTGGATATCACATCTCATGCTATAGGAAGGGTCTCAGGTTTGGTAGCATTGAGATATCACATCTCATGCTATAGGAAGGGTCTCAGGATTGGAATGGGAAGAAGTTGGATATCACATCTCATGCTATAGGAAGGATCTCAGATTTGGTATTAGAAGCATTGAGATATCAAGTCTCATGGTATAGGAAGGGTCTCAGAATTGGAATGGGAAGGAGTTGGATATCACATCTCAAGCTATAGGAAGGGTATCAGTATTGGATTTGGAAGGAGTTGGATATCCCATCTCATGCTATAGGAAGGGTCTCAGGTTGGAATGGGAAGGAGTTGGATATCACATCTCATGTTATAGGAAGGGTCTCAGGATTGGAATGGGAAGGACTTGGATATCTTATCTAATGCTATAGGAAGGGTCTCAGAATTGGAATGGGAAGGAGTTGGATATCATCTCATGTTATAGGAAAGATCTCAGGTTTGGTATTAGAAGCATTGAGACATCACATCTCATGTTATAGGAAGGGTCTCAGGATTGGAATGGGAAGAAGTTGGATATCACATCTCATGCTATAGGAAGGGTCTCAGGTTTGGTATAAGCTTTGAGATATCACATCTCATGCTATAGGAAGGGTTTCAGGATTGGAATGGGAAGAAGTTGGATATCACATCTCATGATAAAGGAAGGGTCTAAGGTTTGGTATTAGAAGCATTGAGATATCACTTCTCATGCTATAGGAAGGGTCTCAGGATTGGAATGGGAAGGACTTGGATATCACATCTCATGCTATAGGGAGGGTCTCAAGTTTGATATTAGAAGCATTGAGATATCACATCTCATGATATCGGAAGGGTATCAGTATTGGATTTGGAAGGAGTTGGATATCCCATCTCATGCTATAGGAAGGGTCTCAGGTTGGAATGGGAAGGAGTTGGATATCACATCTCATGTAATAGGAAGGGTCTCAGGATTGGAATGGGAAGGACTTGGATATCATATCTAATGCTATAGGAAGGGTCTCAGAATTGGAATGGGAAGGAGTTGGATATCATCTCATGTTATAGGAAAGATCTCAGGTTTGGTATTAGAAGCATTGAGACATCACATCTCATGTTATAGGAAGGGTCTCAGGATTGGAATGGGAAGAAGTTGGATATCACATCTCATGCTATAGGAAGGGTCTCAGGTTTGGTATAAGCTTTGAGATATCACATCTCATGCTATAGGAAGGGTCTCAGGATTGGAATGGGAAGAAGTTGGATATCACATCTCATGATAAAGGAAGGGTCTAAGGTTTGGTATTAGAAGCATTGAGATATCACTTCTCATGCTATAGGAAGGGTCTCAGGATTGGAATGGGAAGGACTTGGATATCACATCTCATGCTCTAGGGAGGGTCTCAAGTTTGATATTAGAAGCATTGAGATATCACATCTCATGATATCGGAAGGGTCTCAGGATTGGAATGGGAAGGATTTGGATATCACATCTCATGTTATAGGACGGGTCTCAGGTTTGGTATTAGAAGCATTGAGACATCACATCTCATGTTATAGGAAGGGTCTCAGGATTGGAATGGGAAGAAGTTGGATATCACATCTCATGCTATAGGAAGGGTCTCAGGTTTGTTATAAGCAGTGAGATATCACATCTCATGATATCGGAAGGGTCTCAGGATTGGAATGGGAAGGAGCTGGATATCACATCTCATGATAAAGGAAGGGTCTAAGGTTTGGTATTAGAAGCATTGAGATATCACTTCTCATGCTATAGGAAGGGTCTCAGGATTGGAATGGGAAGGACTTGGATATCACATCTCATGCTATAGGGAGGGTCTCAAGTTTGATATTAGAAGCATTGAGATATCACATCTCATGATATCGGAAGGGTCTCAGGATTGGAATGGGAAGGATTTGGATATCACATCTCATGTTATAGGACGGGTCTCAGGTTTGGTATTAGAAGCATTGAGATATCAAGTCTCATGGTATAGGAAGGGTCTCAGAATTGGAATGGGAAGGAGTTGGATATCACATCTCAAGCTATAGGAAGGGTCTCAGGATTGGAATGGGAAGGAGTTTGATATCACATCTCATGCCATAGTATGGGTCTCAGGTTTGGTAGAAGCATTGGGATATCACATCTCATGCTATCGGAAGGGTATCAGTATTGGATTTGGAAGGAGTTGGATATCCCATTTCATGCTATAGGAAGGGTCTCAGGTTGGAATGGGAAGGAGTTGGATATCACATCTCATGTTATAGGAAGGGTCTCAGGATTGGAATGGGAAGGACTTGGATATCATATCTCATGCTATAGGAAGGGTCTCATAATTGGAATGGGAAGGAGTTGGATATCACATCTCATGTTATAGGAAAGATCTCAGGTTTGGTATTAGAAGCATTGAGACATCACATCTCATGTTATAGGAAGGGTCTCAGGATTGGAATGGGAAGAAGTTGGATATCACATCTCATGCTATAGGAAGGGTCTCAGGTTTGGTATAAGCATTGAGATATCACATCTCATGCTATAGGAAGGGTCTCAGGATTGGAATGGGAAGAAGTTGGATATCACATCTCATGCTATAGGAAGCATCTCAGATTTGGTATTAGAAGCATTGAGATATCACATCTCATGCTATCGGAAGGGTCTCAGGATTGGAATGGGAAGGAGTTGTATATGACATCTCATGCCGTAGGAAGGGTCTCAGGTTTGGTATAAGCATTGAGATATCACATCTTTGCAATCGAAAGGGTCTCAGGATTGGAATGGGAAGGAGTTGGATATCCCATCTCATGTTATAGGAAGAGTCTCAGGTTTGGTATTAGAAGCATTGAGATATCACATCTCATGCTATAGGAAGTGTCTCAGGATTGGAATGGGAAGGACTTGGATATCACATATGCTATAGGGAGGGTCTCAAGTTTGATATTAGAAGCATTGAGATATCACATCTCATGCTATAGGAAGGGTCTCAGGATTGGAATGGGAAGGATTGGATATCACATCTCATGCTATAGGAAGGGTCTCAGGTTTGTTATAAGCAGTGAGATACATCTCATGCTATAGGAAGTGTCTCAGGATTGGAATGGGAAGGAGTTGGATATCACATCTCATGCTATAGGAAGGGTCTCAGGTTTGGTAGCATTGAGATATCACATCTCATGCTATAGGAAGGGTCTCAGGATTGGAATGGGAAGAAGTTGGATATCCCATCTCATGTTATAGGACGGGTCTCTGGTTTGGTATTAGAATCATTGAGATATCACATCGCATGCTGTAGGAAGGGTCTAAGGATTGGAATGGGATGGACTTGGACATCACATCTCATGCTATAGGTAGGCTCTCAGGTTTGGTATAAGCATTGAGATATCACATCTCATGGTATAGGAAGGGTCTCAGGATTGGAATTGGACGGATTTGGATATCACATCTCATGCTATAGGAAGGGTCTCAGGTTTGGTATACGCATGGAGATATCACTTCTCATGCTATAGGAAGGGTCTCAGGATTGGAATGGGAAGGAGTTGGATATCACATCTCATGCTATAGGAAGCGTCTCTGATTTGGT
The DNA here is from genome assembly GCF_040938575.1 of Ambystoma mexicanum. Classification (NCBI taxonomy): domain Eukaryota; kingdom Metazoa; phylum Chordata; class Amphibia; order Caudata; family Ambystomatidae; genus Ambystoma; species Ambystoma mexicanum. The sequence continues at coordinate 677,510 of NW_027182331.1, read as the reverse complement.
ATAAGCATTGAGATATCACATCTCATGCTATAGGAAGGGTCTCAGGATTGGAATTGGAAGGAGTTGTATATGACATCTCAGGCTATAGGAAGGGTCTCAGGTTTGGTATAAGCATTGAGATATCACATCTCTGCTATCGGAAGGGTCTCAGGATTGGAATGGGAAGGACTTGGATGTCACATCTCATGCTATAGGGAGGGTCTCAAGTTTGATATTAGAAGCATTGAGATAACAAATCTCATGATATCGGAAGGGTCTCAGGATTGCAATGGGAAGGAGTTGGATATCACATCTCATGATATAGGAAGGGTCTAAGGTTTGGAAGGGGAAGGATTTGGATATCACATCTCATGTTATAGGACGGGTCTCAGGTTTGGTATTAGAAGCATTGAGATATCAAGTCTCATGGTATAGGAAGGGTCTCAGAATTGGAATGGGAAGGAGTTGGATAACACATCTCAAGCTATAGGAAGGGTCTCAGGATTGGAATGGGAAGAAGTTTGATATCACATCTCATGCCATAGTATGGGTCTCAGGTTTGGTAGAAGCATTGGGATATCACATCTCATGCTATAGGGAGGGTCTCAAGTGTGATATTAGAAGCATTGAGATATCACATCTCATGATATCGGAAGGGTCTCAGGATTGGAATGGGAAGGATTTGGATATCACATCTCATGTTATAGGACGGGTCTCAGGTTTGGTATTAGAAGCATTGAGACATCACATCTCATGTTATAGGAAGGGTCTCAGGATTGGAATGGGAAGAAGTTGGATATCACATCTCATGCTATAGGAAGGGTCTCAGGTTTGTTATAAGCAGTGAGATATCACATCTCATGATATCGGAAGGGTCTCAGGATTGGAATGGGAAGGAGCTGGATATCACATCTCATGATAAAGGAAGGGTCTAAGGTTTGGTATTAGAAGCATTGAGATATCACTTCTCATGCTATAGGAAGGGTCTCAGGATTGGAATGGGAAGGACTTGGATATCACATCTCATGCTATAGGGAGGGTCTCAAGTTTGATATTAGAAGCATTGAGATATCACATCTCATGATATCGGAAGGGTCTCAGGATTGGAATAGGAAGGATTTGGATATCACATCTCATGTTATAGGACGGGTCTCAGGTTTGTTATTAGAAGCATTGAGATATCAAGTCTCATGGTATAGGAAGGGTCTCAGAATTGGAATGGGAAGGAGTTGGATATCACATCTCAAGCTATAGGAAGGGTCTCAGGATTGGAATGGGAAGGAGTTTGATATCACATCTCATGCCATAGTATGGGTCTCAGGTTTGGTAGAAGCATTGGGATATCACATCTCATGCTATCGGAAGGGTATCAGTATTGGATTTGGAAGGAGTTGGATATCCCATTTCATGCTATAGGAAGGGTCTCAGGTTGGAATGGGAAGGAGTTGGATATCACATCTCATGTTATAGGAAGGGTCTCAGGATTGGAATGGGAAGGACTTGGATATCATATCTCATGCTATAGGAAGGGTCTCATAATTGGAATGGGAAGGAGTTGGATATCACATCTCATGTTATAGGAAAGATCTCAGGTTTGGTATTAGAAGCATTGAGACATCACATCTCATGTTATAGGAAGGGTCTCAGGATTGGAATGGGAAGAAGTTGGATATCACATCTCATGCTATAGGAAGGGTCTCAGGTTTGGTATAAGCATTGAGATATCACATCTCATGCTATAGGAAGGGTCTCAGGATTGGAATGGGAAGAAGTTGGATATCACATCTCATGCTATAGGAAGCATCTCAGATTTGGTATTAGAAGCATTGAGATATCACATCTCATGCTATCGGAAGGGTCTCAGGATTGGAATGGGAAGGAGTTGTATATGACATCTCATGCCGTAGGAAGGGTCTCAGGTTTGGTATAAGCATTGAGATATCACATCTTTGCAATCGAAAGGGTCTCAGGATTGGAATGGGAAGGAGTTGGATATCCCATCTCATGTTATAGGAAGAGTCTCAGGTTTGGTATTAGAAGCATTGAGATATCACTTCTCATGCTATAGGAAGGGTCTCAGGATTGGAATGGGAAGGACTTGGATATCACATCTCATGCTCTAGGGAGGGTCTCAAGTTTGATATTAGAAGCATTGAGATATCACATCTCATGATATCGGAAGGGTCTCAGGATTGGAATGGGAAGGATTTGGATATCACATCTCATGTTATAGGACGGGTCTCAGGTTTGGTATTAGAAGCATTGAGACATCACATCTCATGTTATAGGAAGGGTCTCAGGATTGGAATGGGAAGAAGTTGGATATCACATCTCATGCTATAGGAAGGGTCTCAGGTTTGTTATAAGCAGTGAGATATCACATCTCATGATATCGGAAGGGTCTCAGGATTGGAATGGGAAGGAGCTGGATATCACATCTCATGATAAAGGAAGGGTCTAAGGTTTGGTATTAGAAGCATTGAGATATCACTTCTCATGCTATAGGAAGGGTCTCAGGATTGGAATGGGAAGGACTTGGATATCACATCTCATGCTATAGGGAGGGTCTCAAGTTTGATATTAGAAGCATTGAGATATCACATCTCATGATATCGGAAGGGTCTCAGGATTGGAATGGGAAGGATTTGGATATCACATCTCATGTTATAGGACGGGTCTCAGGTTTGGTATTAGAAGCATTGAGATATCAAGTCTCATGGTATAGGAAGGGTCTCAGAATTGGAATGGGAAGGAGTTGGATATCACATCTCAAGCTATAGGAAGGGTCTCAGGATTGGAATGGGAAGGAGTTTGATATCACATCTCATGCCATAGTATGGGTCTCAGGTTTGGTAGAAGCATTGGGATATCACATCTCATGCTATCGGAAGGGTATCAGTATTGGATTTGGAAGGAGTTGGATATCCCATTTCATGCTATAGGAAGGGTCTCAGGTTGGAATGGGAAGGAGTTGGATATCACATCTCATGTTATAGGAAGGGTCTCAGGATTGGAATGGGAAGGACTTGGATATCATATCTCATGCTATAGGAAGGGTCTCATAATTGGAATGGGAAGGAGTTGGATATCACATCTCATGTTATAGGAAAGATCTCAGGTTTGGTATTAGAAGCATTGAGACATCACATCTCATGTTATAGGAAGGGTCTCAGGATTGGAATGGGAAGAAGTTGGATATCACATCTCATGCTATAGGAAGGGTCTCAGGTTTGGTATAAGCATTGAGATATCACATCTCATGCTATAGGAAGGGTCTCAGGATTGGAATGGGAAGAAGTTGGATATCACATCTCATGCTATAGGAAGCATCTCAGATTTGGTATTAGAAGCATTGAGATATCACATCTCATGCTATCGGAAGGGTCTCAGGATTGGAATGGGAAGGAGTTGTATATGACATCTCATGCCGTAGGAAGGGTCTCAGGTTTGGTATAAGAATTGAGATATCACATCTTTGCAATCGAAAGGGTCTCAGGATTGGAATGGGAAGGAGTTGGATATCCCATCTCATGTTATAGGAAGAGTCTCAGGTTTGGTATTAGAAGCATTGAGATATCACATCTCATGCTATAGGAAGTGTCTCAGGATTGGAATGGGAAGGACTTGGATATCACATATGCTATAGGGAGGGTCTCAAGTTTGATATTAGAAGCATTGAGATATCACATCTCATGCTATAGGAAGGGTCTCAGGATTGGAATGGGAAGGATTGGATATCACATCTCATGCTATAGGAAGGGTCTCAGGTTTGTTATAAGCAGTGAGATACATCTCATGCTATAGGAAGTGTCTCAGGATTGGAATGGGAAGGAGTTGGATATCACATCTCATGCTATAGGAAGGGTCTCAGGTTTGGTAGCATTGAGATATCACATCTCATGCTATAGGAAGGGTCTCAGGATTGGAATGGGAAGAAGTTGGATATCCCATCTCATGTTATAGTACGGGTCTCTGGTTTGGTATTAGAATCATTGAGATATCACATCGCATGCTGTAGGAAGGGTCTAAGGATTGGAATGGGATGGACTTGGACATCACATCTCATGCTATAGGTAGGCTCTCAGGTTTGGTATAAGCATTGAGATATCACATCTCATGGTATAGGAAGGGTCTCAGGATTGGAATTGGACGGATTTGGATATCACATCTCATGCTATAGGAAGGGTCTCAGGTTTGGTATACGCATGGAGATATCACTTCTCATGCTATAGGAAGGGTCTCAGGATTGGAATGGGAAGGAGTTGGATATCACATCTCATGCTATAGGAAGCGTCTCTGATTTGGTATAAGCATTGAGATATCACATCTCATGCTATAGGAAGGGTCTCAGGATTGGAATTGGAAGGAGTTGTATATGACATCTCAGGCTATAGGAAGGGTCTCAGGTTTGGTATAAGCATTGAGATATCACATCTCATGATATCGGAAGGGTCTCAGGATTGCAATGGGAAGGAGTTGGATATCACATCTCATGATATAGGAAGGGTCTAAGGTTTGGAAGGGGAAGGATTTGGATATCACATCTCATGTTATAGGACGGGTCTCAGGTTTGGTATTAGAAGCATTGAGATATCAAGTCTCATGGTATAGGAAGGGTCTCAGAATTGGAATGGGAAGGAGTTGGATAACACATCTCAAGCTATAGGAAGGGTCTCAGGATTGGAATGGGAAGAAGTTTGATATCACATCTCATGCCATAGTATGGGTCTCAGGTTTGGTAGAAGCATTGGGATATCACATCTCATGCTATAGGGAGGGTCTCAAGTGTGATATTAGAAGCATTGAGATATCACATCTCATGATATCGGAAGGGTCTCAGGATTGGAATGGGAAGGATTTGGATATCACATCTCATGTTATAGGACGGGTCTCAGGTTTGGTATTAGAAGCATTGAGACATCACATCTCATGTTATAGGAAGGGTCTCAGGATTGGAATGGGAAGAAGTTGGATATCACATCTCATGCTATAGGAAGGGTCTCAGGTTTGTTATAAGCAGTGAGATATCACATCTCATGATATCGGAAGGGTCTCAGGATTGGAATGGGAAGGAGCTGGATATCACATCTCATGATAAAGGAAGGGTCTAAGGTTTGGTATTAGAAGCATTGAGATATCACTTCTCATGCTATAGGAAGGGTCTCAGGATTGGAATGGGAAGGACTTGGATATCACATCTCATGCTATAGGGAGGGTCTCAAGTTTGATATTAGAAGCATTGAGATATCACATCTCATGATATCGGAAGGGTCTCAGGATTGGAATGGGAAGGATTTGGATATCACATCTCATGTTATAGGACGGGTCTCAGGTTTGGTATTAGAAGCATTGAGATATCAAGTCTCATGGTATAGGAAGGGTCTCAGAATTGGAATGGGAAGGAGTTGGATATCACATCTCAAGCTATAGGAAGGGTCTCAGGATTGGAATGGGAAGGAGTTTGATATCACATCTCATGCCATAGTATGGGTCTCAGGTTTGGTAGAAGCATTGGGATATCACATCTCATGCTATCGGAAGGGTATCAGTATTGGATTTGGAAGGAGTTGGATATCCCATTTCATGCTATAGGAAGGGTCTCAGGTTGGAATGGGAAGGAGTTGGATATCACATCTCATGTTATAGGAAGGGTCTCAGGATTGGAATGGGAAGGACTTGGATATCATATCTCATGCTATAGGAAGGGTCTCATAATTGGAATGGGAAGGAGTTGGATATCACATCTCATGTTATAGGAAAGATCTCAGGTTTGGTATTAGAAGCATTGAGACATCACATCTCATGTTATAGGAAGGGTCTCAGGATTGGAATGGGAAGAAGTTGGATATCACTTCTCATGCTATAGGAAGGGTCTCAGGTTTGGTATAAGCATTGAGATATCACATCTCATGCTATAGGAAGGGTCTCAGGATTGGAATGGGAAGAAGTTGGATATCACATCTCATGCTATAGGAAGCATCTCAGATTTGGTATTAGAAGCATTGAGATATCACATCTCATGCTATCGGAAGGGTCTCAGGATTGGAATGGGAAGGAGTTGTATATGACATCTCATGCCGTAGGAAGGGTCTCAGGTTTGGTATAAGCATTGAGATATCACATCTTTGCAATCGAAAGGGTCTCAGGATTGGAATGGGAAGGAGTTGGATATCCCATCTCATGTTATAGGAAGAGTCTCAGGTTTGGTATTAGAAGCATTGAGATATCACATCTCATGCTATAGGAAGTGTCTCAGGATTGGAATGGGAAGGACTTGGATATCACATATGCTATAGGGAGGGTCTCAAGTTTGATATTAGAAGCATTGAGATATCACATCTCATGCTATAGGAAGGGTCTCAGGATTGGAATGGGAAGGATTGGATATCACATCTCATGCTATAGGAAGGGTCTCAGGTTTGTTATAAGCAGTGAGAAACATCTCATGCTATAGGAAGTGTCTCAGGATTGGAATGGGAAGGAGTTGGATATCACATCTCATGCTATAGGAAGGGTCTCAGGTTTGGTAGCATTGAGATATCACATCTCATGCTATAGGAAGGGTCTCAGGATTGGAATGGGAAGAAGTTGGATATCACATCTCATGCTATAGGAAGGATCTCAGATTTGGTATTAGAAGCATTGAGATATCAAGTCTCATGGTATAGGAAGGGTCTCAGAATTGTAATGGGAAGGAGTTGGATATCACATCTCAAGCTATAGGAAGGGTCTCAGGATTGGAATGGGAAGGAGTTTGATATCACATCTCATGCCATAGTATGGGTCTCAGGTTTGGTAGAAGCATTGGGATATCACATCTCATGCTATCGGAAGGGTATCAGTATTGGATTTGGAAGGAGTTGGAAAGCCCATCTCATGCTATAGGAAGGGTCTCAGGTTGGAATGGGAAGGAGTTGGATATCACATCTCATGTTATAGGAAGGGTCTCAGGATTGGAATGGGAAGGACTTGGATATCATATCTAATGCTATAGGAAGGGTCTCAGAATTGGAATGGGAAGGAGTTGGATATCATCTCATGTTATAGGAAAGATCTCAGGTTTGGTATTAGAAGCATTGAGACATCACATCTCATGTTATAGGAAGGGTCTCAGGATTGGAATGGGAAGAAGTTGGATATCACATCTCATGCTATAGGAAGGGTCTCAGGTTTGGTATAAGCTTTGAGATATCACATCTCATGCTATAGGAAGGGTCTCAGGATTGGAATGGGAAGAAGTTGGATATCACATCTCATGATAAAGGAAGGGTCTTAGGTTTGGTATTAGAAGCATTGAGATATCACTTCTCATGCTATAGGAAGGGTCTCAGGATTGGAATGGGAAGGATTTGGATATCACATCTCATGTTATAGGACGGGTCTCAGGTTTGGTATTAGAAGCATTGAGACATCACATCTCATGTTATAGGAAGGGTCTCAGGATTGGAATGGGAAGAAGTTGGATATCACATCTCATGCTATAGGAAGGGTCTCAGGTTTGTTATAAGCAGTGAGATATCACATCTCATGATATCGGAAGGGTCTCAGGATTGGAATGGGAATGAGCTGGATATCACATCTCATGATAAAGGAAGGGTCTAAGGTTTGGTATTAGAAGCATTGAGATATCACTTCTCATGCTATAGGAAGGGTCTCAGGATTGGAATGGGAAGGACTTGGCTATCACATCTCATGCTATAGGGAGGGTCTCAAGTTTGATATTAGAAGCATTGAGATATCACATCTCATGATATCGGAAGGGTCTCAGGATTGGAATGGGAAGGATTTGGATATCACATCTCATGTTATAGGACGGGTCTCAGGTTTGGTATTAGAAGCATTGAGATATCAAGTCTCATGGTATAGGAAGGGTCTCAGAATTGGAATGGGAAGGAGTTGGATATCACATCTCAAGCTATAGGAAGGGTCTCAGGATTGGAATGGGAAGGAGTGTGATATCACATCTCATGCCATAGTATGGGTCTCAGGTTTGGTAGAAGCATTGGGATATCACATCTCATGCTATCGGAAGGGTATCAGTATTGGATTTGGAAGGAGTTGGATATCCCATTTCATGCTATAGGAAGGGTCTCAGGTTGGAATGGGAAGGAGTTGGATGTCACATCTCATGTTATAGGAAGGGTCTCAGGATTGGAATGGGAAGGACTTGGATATCATATCTCATGCTATAGGAAGGGTCTCATAATTGGAATGGGAAGGAGTTGGATATCACATCTCATGTTATAGGAAAGATCTCAGGTTTGGTATTAGAAGCATTGAGACATCACATCTCATGTTATAGGAAGGGTCTCAGGATTGGAATGGGAAGAAGTTGGATATCACATCTCATGCTATAGGAAGGGTCTCAGGTTTGGTATAAGCATTGAGATATCACATCTCATGCTATAGGAAGGGTCTCAGGATTGGAATGGGAAGAAGTTGGATATCACATCTCATGCTATAGGAAGCATCTCAGATTTGGTATTAGAAGCATTGAGATATCACATCTCATGCTATCGGAAGGGTCTCAGGATTGGAATGGGAAGGAGTTGTATATGACATCTCATGCCGTAGGAAGGGTCTCAGGTTTGGTATAATAATTGAGATATCACATCTTTGCAATCGAAAGGGTCTCAGGATTGGAATGGGAAGGAGTTGGATATCCCATCTCATGTTATAGGAAGAGTCTCAGGTTTGGTATTAGAAGCATTGAGATATCACATCTCATGCTATAGGAAGTGTCTCAGGATTGGAATGGGAAGGACTTGGATATCACATATGCTATAGGGAGGGTCTCAAGTTTGATATTAGAAGCATTGAGATATCACATCTCATGCTATAGGAAGGGTCTCAGGATTGGAATGGGAAGGATTGGATATCACATCTCATGTTATAGGAAGGGTCTCAGGTTTGTTATAAGCAGTGAGATACATCTCATGCTATAGGAAGTGTCTCAGGATTGGAATGGGAAGGAGTTGGATATCACATCTCATGCTATAGGAAGGGTCTCAGGTTTGGTAGCATTGAGATATCACATCTCATGCTATAGGAAGGGTCTCAGGATTGGAATGGGAAGAAGTTGGATATCCCATCTCATGTTATAGGACGGGTCTCTGGTTTGGTATTAGAATCATTGAGATATCACATCGCATGCTGTAGGAAGGGTCTAAGGATTGGAATGGGATGGACTTGGACATCACATCTCATGCTATAGGTAGGCTCTCAGGTTTGGTATAAGCATTGAGATATCACATCTCATGGTATAGGAAGGGTCTCAGGATTGGAATTGGACGGATTAGGATATCACATCTCATGCTATAGGAAGGGTCTCAGGTTTGGTATACGCATGGAGATATCACTTCTCATGCTATAGGAAGGGTCTCAGGATTGGAATGGGAAGGAGTTGGATATCACATCTCATGCTATAGGAAGGGTCTCTGATTTGGTATAAGCATTGAGATATCACATCTCATGCTATAGGAAGGGTCTCAGGATTGGAATTGGAAGGAGTTGTATATGACATCTCAGGCTATAGGAAGGGTCTCAGGTTTGGTATAAGCATTGAGATATCACATCTCTGCTATCGGAAGGGTCTCAGGATTGGAATGGGAAGGACTTGGATGTCACATCTCATGCTATAGGGAGGGTCTCAAGTTTGATATTAGAAGCATTGAGATAACAAATCTCATGATATCGGAAGGGTCTCAGGATTGGAATGGGAAGGAGTTGGATATCACATCTCATGATATAGGAAGGGTCTAAGGTTTGGAAGGGGAAGGATTTGGATATCACATCTCATGTTATAGGACGGGTCTCAGGTTTGGTATTAGAAGCATTGAGATATCAAGTCTCATGGTATAGGAAGGGTCTCAGAATTGGAATGGGAAGGAGTTGGATAACACATCTCAAGCTATAGGAAGGGTCTCAGGATTGGAATGGGAAGAAGTTTGATATCACATCTCATGCCATAGTATGGGTCTCAGGTTTGGTAGAAGCATTGGTATATCACATCTCATGCTATCGGAAGGGTATCAGTATTGGATTTGGAAGGAGTTGGATATCCCATCATGCTATAGGAAGGGTCTCAGGTTGGAATGGGAAGGAGTTGCATATCACATCTCATGTTATAGGAAGGGTCTCAGGATTGGAATGGGAAGGAGTTGGATATCACATCTCAAGCTATAGGAAGGGTCTCAGGATTGGAATGGGAAGGAGTTTGATATCACATCTCATGCCATAGTATGGGTCTCAGGTTTGGTAGAAGCATTGGGATATCACATCTCATGCTATCGGAAGGGTATCAGTATTGGATTTGGAAGGAGTTGGATATCCCATCTCATGTTATAGGAAGGGTCTCAGGATTGGAATGGGAAGGACTTGGATATCATATCTCATGCTATAGGAAGGGTCTCATAATTGGAATGGGAAGGAGTTGGATATCACATCTCATGTTATAGGAAAGATCTCAGGTTTGGTATTAGAAGCATTGAGACATCACATCTCATGTTATAGGAAGGGTCTCAGGATTGGAATGGGAAGAAGTTGGATATCACATCTCATGCTATAGGAAGGGTCTCAGGTTTGGTATAAGCATTGAGATATCACATCTCATGCTATAGGAAGGGTCTCAGGATTGGAATGGGAAGAAGTTCGATATCACATCTCATGCTATAGGAAGCATCTCAGATTTGGTATTAGAAGCATTGAGATATCACATCTCATGCTATCGGAAGGGTCTCAGGATTGGAATGGGAAGGAGTTGTATATGACATCTCATGCCGTAGGAAGGGTCTCAGGTTTGGTATAAGCATTGATATATCACATCTTTGCAATCGAAAGGGTCTCAGGATTGGAATGGGAAGGAGTTGGATATCCCATCTCATGTTATAGGAAGAGTCTCAGGTTTGGTATTAGAAGCATTGAGATATCACATCTCATGCTATAGGAAGTGTCCCAGGATTGGAATGGGAAGGACTTGGATATCACATATGCTATAGGGAGGGTCTCAAGTTTGATATTAGAAGCATTGAGATATCACATCTCATGCTATAGGAAGGGTCTCAGGATTGGAATGGGAAGGATTGGATATCACATCTCATGCTATAGGAAGGGTCTCAGGTTTGTTATAAGCAGTGAGAAACATCTCATGCTATAGGAAGTGTCTCAGGATTGGAATGGGAAGGAGTTGGATATCACATCTCATGCTATAGGAAGGGTCTCAGGTTTGGTAGCATTGAGATATCACATCTCATGCTATAGGAAGGGTCTCAGGATTGGAATGGGAAGAAGTTGGATATCACATCTCATGCTATAGGAAGGATCTCAGATTTGGTATTAGAAGCATTGAGATATCAAGTCTCATGGTATAGGAAGGGTCTCAGAATTGGAATGGGAAGGAGTTGGATATCACATCTCAAGCTATAGGAAGGGTCTCAGGATTGGAATGGGAAGGAGTTTGATATCACAACTCATGCCATAGTATGGGTCTCAGGTTTGGTAGAAGCATTGGGATATCACATCTCATGCTATCGGAAGGGTATCAGTATTGGATTTGGAAGGAGTTCGATATCCCATCTCATGCTATAGGAAGGGTCTCAGGTTGGAATGGGAAGGAGTTGGATATCACATCTCATGTTATAGGAAGGGTCTCAGGATTGGAATGGGAAGGACTTGGATATCATATCTAATGCTATAGGAAGGGTCTCAGAATTGGAATGGGAAGGAGTTGGATATCATCTCATGTTATAGGAAAGATCTCAGGTTTGGTATTAGAAGCATTGAGACATCACATCTCATGTTATAGGAAGGGTCTCAGGATTGGAATGGGAAGAAGTTGGATATCACATCTCATGCTATAGGAAGGGTCTCAGGTTTGGTATGAGCTTTGAGATATCACATCTCATGCTATAGGAAGGGTCTCAGGATTGGAATGGGAAGAAGTTGGATATCACATCTCATGATAAAGGAAGGGTCTAAGGTTTGGTATTAGAAGCATTGAGATATCACTTCTCATGCTATAGGAAGGGTCTCAGGATTGGAATGGGAAGGACTTGGATATCACATCTCATGCTATAGGGAGGGTCTCAAGTTTGATATTAGAAGCATTGAGATATCACATCTCATGATATCGGAAGGGTCTCAGAATTGGAATGGGAAGGAGTTGGATATCATCTCATGTTATAGGACGGGTCTCAGGTTTGGTATTAGAAGCATTGAGACATCACATCTCATGTTATAGGAAGGGTCTCAGGATTGGAATGGGAAGAAGTTGGATATCACATCTCATGCTATAGGAAGGGTCTCAGGTTTGTTATAAGCAGTGAGATATAACATCTCATGATATCGGAAGGGTCTCAGGATTGGAATGGGAAGGAGCTGGATATCACATCTCATGATAAAGGAAGGTTCTAAGATTTGGTATTAGAAGCATTGAGATATCACTTCTCATGCTATAGGAAGGGTCTCAGGATTGGAATGGGAAGGACTTGGATATCACATCTCATGCTATAGGGAGGGTCTCAAGTTTGATATTAGAAGCATTGAGATATCACATCTCATGTTATAGGAAGGGTCTCAGGATTGGAATGGGAAGGACTTGGATATCATATCTAATGCTATAGGAAGGGTCTCAGAATTGGAATGGGAAGGAGTTGGATATCATCTCATGTTATAGGAAAGATCTCAGGTTTTGTATTAGAAGCATTGAGACATCACATCTCATGTTATAGGAAGGGTCTCAGTATTGGAATGGGAAGAAGTTGGATATCACATCTCATGCTATAGGAAGGGTCTCAGGTTTGGTATAAGCTTTGAGATATCACATCTCATGCTATAGGAAGGGTCTCAGGATTGGAATGGGGAGAAGTTGGATATCACATCTCATGCTATAGGAAGCATCTCAGATTTGGTATTAGAAGCATTGAGATATCACATCTCATGCTATCGGAAGGGTCTCAGGATTGGAATGGGAAGGAGTTGTATATGACATCTCATGCCGTAGGAAGGGTCTCAGGTTTGGTATAAGCATTGAGATATCACATCTTTGCAATCGAAAGGGTCTCAGGATTGGAATGGGAAGGAGTTGGATATCCCATCTCATGTTATAGGAAGAGTCTCAGGTTTGGTATTAGAAGCATTGAGATATCACATCTCATGCTATAGGAAGTGTCTCAGGATTGGAATGGGAAGGACTTGGATATCACATATGCTATAGGGAGGGTCTCAAGTTTGATATTAGAAGCATTGAGATATCACATCTCATGCTATAGGAAGGGTCTCAGGATTGGAATGGGAAGGATTGGATATCACATCTCATGCTATAGGAAGGGTCTCAGGTTTGTTATAAGCAGTGAGAAACATCTCATGCTATAGGAAGTGTCTCAGGATTGGAATGGGAAGGAGTTGGATATCACATCTCATGCTATAGGAAGGGTCTCAGGTTTGGTAGCATTGAGATATCACATCTCATGCTATAGGAAGGGTCTCAGGATTGGAATGGGAAGAAGTTGGATATCACATCTCATGCTATAGGAAGGATCTCAGATTTGGTATTAGAAGCATTGAGATATCAAGTCTCATGGTATAGGAAGGGTCTCAGAATTGGAATGGGAAGGAGTTGGATATCACATCTCAAGCTATAGGAAGGGTCTCAGGATTGGAATGGGAAGAAGTTTGATATCACATCTCATGCCATAGTATGGGTCTCAGGTTTGGTAGAAGCATTGGGATATCACATCTCATGCTATCGGAAGGGTATCAGTATTGGATTTGGAAGGAGTTGGATATCCCATCATGCTATAGGAAGGGTCTCAGGTTGGAATGGGAAGGAGTTTGATATCACATCTCATGTTATAGGAAGGGTCTCAGGATTGGAATGGGAAGGACTTGGATATCATATCTAATGCTATAGGAAGGGTCTCAGAATTGGAATGGGAAGGAGTTGGATATCATCTCATGTTATAGGAAAGATCTCAGGTTTGGTATTAGAAGCATTGAGACATCACATCTCATGTTATAGGAAGGGTCTCAGGATTGGAATGGGAAGAAGTTGGATATCACATCTCATGCTATAGGAAGGGTCTCAGGTTTGGTATGAGCTTTGAGATATCACATCTCATGCTATAGGAAGGGTCTCAGGATTGGAATGGGAAGAAGTTGGATATCACATCTCATGATAAAGGAAGGGTCTAAGGTTTGGTATTAGAAGCATTGAGATATCACTTCTCATGCTATAGGAAGGGTCTCAGGATTGGAATGGGAAGGACTTGGATATCACATCTCATGCTATAGGGAGGGTCTCAAGTTTGATATTAGAAGCATTGAGATATCACATCTCATGATATCGGAAGGGTCTCAGAATTGGAATGGGAAGGAGTTGGATATCATCTCATGTTATAGGACGGGTCTCAGGTTTGGTATTAGAAGCATTGAGACATCACATCTCATGTTATAGGAAGGGTCTCAGGATTGGAATGGGAAGAAGTTGGATATCACATCTCATGCTATAGGAAGGGTCTCAGGTTTGTTATAAGCAGTGAGATATAACATCTCATGATATCGGAAGGGTCTCAGGATTGGAATGGGAAGGAGCTGGATATCACATCTCATGATAAAGGAAGGTTCTAAGATTTGGTATTAGAAGCATTGAGATATCACTTCTCATGCTATAGGAAGGGTCTCAGGATTGGAATGGGAAGGACTTGGATATCACATCTCATGCTATAGGGAGGGTCTCAAGTTTGATATTAGAAGCATTGAGATATCACATCTCATGTTATAGGAAGGGTCTCAGGATTGGAATGGGAAGGACTTGGATATCATATCTAATGCTATAGGAAGGGTCTCAGAATTGGAATGGGAAGGAGTTGGATATCATTTCATGTTATAGGAAAGATCTCAGGTTTTGTATTAGAAGCATTGAGACATCACATCTCATGTTATAGGAAGGGTCTCAGTATTGGAATGGGAAGAAGTTGGATATCACATCTCATGCTATAGGAAGGGTCTCAGGTTTGGTATAAGCTTTGAGATATCACATCTCATGCTATAGGAAGGGTCTCAGGATTGGAATGGGGAGAAGTTGGATATCACATCTCATGCTATAGGAAGCATCTCATATTTGGTATTAGAAGCATTGAGATATCACATCTCATGCTATCGGAAGGGTCTCAGGATTGGAATGGGAAGGAGTTGTATATGACATCTCATGCCGTAGGAAGGGTCTCAGGTTTGGTATAAGCATTGAGATATCACATCTTTGCAATCGAAAGGGTCTCAGGATTGGAATGGGAAGGAGTTGGATATCCCATCTCATGTTATAGGAAGAGTCTCAGGTTTGGTATTAGAAGCATTGAGATATCACATCTCATGCTATAGGAAGTGTCTCAGGATTGGAATGGGAAGGACTTGGATATCACATATGCTATAGGGAGGGTCTCAAGTTTGATATTAGAAGCATTGAGATATCACATCTCATGCTATAGGAAGGGTCTCAGGATTGGAATGGGAAGGATTGGATATCACATCTCATGCTATAGGAAGGGTCTCAGGTTTGTTATAAGCAGTGAGATACATCTCATGCTATAGGAAGTGTCTCAGGATTGGAATGGGAAGGAGTTGGATATCACATCTCATGCTATAGAAGGGTCTCAGGTTTGGTAGCATTGAGATATCACATCTCATGCTATAGGAAGGGTCTCAGGATTGGAATGGGAAGAAGTTGGATATCACATCTCATGCTATAGGAAGGATCTCAGATTTGGTATTAGAAGCATTGAGATATCAAGTCTCATGGTATAGGAAGGGTCTCAGAATTGGAATGGGAAGGAGTTGGATATCACATCTCAAGCTATCGGAAGGGTATCAGTATTGGATTTGGAAGGAGTTGGATATCCCATCTCATGCTATAGGAAGGGTCTCAGGTTGGAATGGGAAGGAGTTGGATATCACATCTCATGTTATAGGAAGGGTCTCAGGATTGGAATGGGAAGGACTTGGATATCATATCTCATGCTATAGGAAGGGTCTCAGAATTGGAATGGGAAGGAGTTGGATATCACATCTCATGCTATAGGAAGGGTCTCAGGTTTGGTATAAGCATTGAGATATCACATCTCATGCTATAGGAAGGGTCTCAGGATTGGAATGGGAAGAAGTTGGATATCACATCTCATGCTATAGGAAGGATCTCAGGTTTGGTATTAGAAGCATTGAGACATCACATCTCATGTTATAGGAAGGGTCTCAGGAGTGGAATGGGAAGAAGTTGGATATCACATCTCATGCTATAGGAAGGGTCTCAGGTTTGGTATAAGCATTGAGATATCACATCTCATGCTATAGGGAGGGTCTCAGGATTGGAATGGGAAGAAGTTGGATATCACATCTCATGCTATAGG
The DNA here is from genome assembly GCF_040938575.1 of Ambystoma mexicanum. Taxonomy (NCBI): domain Eukaryota; kingdom Metazoa; phylum Chordata; class Amphibia; order Caudata; family Ambystomatidae; genus Ambystoma; species Ambystoma mexicanum. The sequence goes on along the minus strand of NW_027182331.1, from coordinate 661,134 downwards.
AAGGATCTCAGGTTTGGTATTAGAAGCATTGATATATCACATCTCATGCTATAGGAAGGGTCTCAGGATTGGAATAGGTAGGAGTTGGATATTACATTCTTACTATAGGAAGGGTCTCATGTTTGGAATGGGAAGGAGTTGGATATCACATATGCTATAGGAAGGATCTCAGGTTTGGTATTAGAAGCATTGAGATATCACATCTCATGCTATCGGAAGGGTCTCAGGATTGGAATGGGAATGATTTGGATATCACATCTCATGTTATAGGAAGGGTCTCAGGTTTGGTATAAGCATTGAGATATCACATCTTTGCTATCGGAAGTGGCTCAGGATTGGAATGGGAAGAAGTTGGATATCCCATCTCATGTTATAGGACGGGTCTCTGGTTTGGTATTAGAATCATTGAGATATCACATCGCATGCTGTAGGAAGGGTCTAAGGATTGGAATGGGATGGACTTGGACATCACATCTCATGCTATAGGTAGGCTCTCAGGTTTGGTATAAGCATTGAGATATCACATCTCATGGTATAGGAAGGGTCTCAGGATTGGAATGGGACGGGTTTGGATATCACATCTCATGCTATAGGAAGGGTCTCAGGTTTGGTATACGCATGGAGATATCACTTCTCATGCTATATGAAGGGTCTCAGGATTGGAATGGGAAGGAGTTGGATATCACATCTCATGCTATAGGAAGGGTCTCTGATTTGGTATAAGCATTGAGATATCACATCTCATGCTATAGGAAGGGTCTCAGGATTGGAATGGGAAGGAGTTGTATATGACATCTCAGGCTATAGGAAGGGTCTCAGGTTTGGTATAAGCATTGAGATATCACATCTCTGCTATCGGAAGGGTCTCAGGATTGGAATGGGAAGGACTTGGATGTCACATCTCATGCTATAGGGAGGGTCTCAAGTTTGATATTAGAAGCATTGAGATAACAAATCTCATGATATCGGAAGGGTCTCAGGATTGGAATGGGAAGGAGTTGGATATCACATCTCATGATATAGATAGGGTCTCAGAATTGGAATGGGAAGGAGTTGGATAACACATCTCAAGCTATAGGAAGGGTCTCAGGATTGGAATGGGAAGAAGTTTGATATCACATCTCATGCCATAGTATGGGTCTCAGGTTTGGTAGAAGCATTGGGATATCACATCTCATGCTATCGGAAGGGTATCAGTATTGGATTTGGAAGGAGTTGGATATCCCATCATGCTATAGGAAGGGTCTCAGGTTGGAATGGGAAGGAGTTGGATATCACATCTCATGTTATAGGAAGGGTCTCAGGATTGGAATGGGAAGGACTTGGATATCATATCTCATGCTATGGGAAGGCTCTCAGGTTTGGAAGGGGAAGGAGTTGGATATCACATCTCAAGCTATAGGAAGGGTCTCAGGTTTGGTATTAGAAGCATTGAGATATCACATCTCATGCGATAGGAAGGGTCTCAGGATTGGAATGGGAAGGAGTTGGATATCACATCTCAAGCTATAGGAAGAGTCTCAGGTTTGGTATAAGCATTGAGATATCACATCTCATGCTATAGGAAGGGTCTCAGGATTGGAATGGGAAGAAGTTGGATATCACATCTCATGCTATAGGAAGGGTCTCAGGTTTGGTATAAGCATTGAGATATCACATCTCATGCTATAGGAAGGGTCTCAGGATTGGAATGGGAAGGAGTTGTATATGACATCTCATGCCATAGGAAGGGTCTCAGGTTTGGTATAAGCATTGAGATATCACATCACATGCTATAGGAAGGGTCTCGGGATTGGAATGGGAAGGACTTGGATATCACATCTCATGCTTTAGGCAGGGTCTCAGGTTTGGAAAGGGAAGGAGTTGGATATCACATTTCATGTTAGAGGTAGGATCTCAGGTTTGGTATTAGAGGCATTGAGATATCACATCTCATGCTATCAGAAGGGTCTCAGGATTGGAATGGGAAGGAGTTGGATATCACATCTCATGCTAAAGGGAGGGTCTCAGGTTTGGAAAGGGAAGGATTTGGATATCACATCTCATGTTATAGGAAGGATCTCAGGTTTGGTATTGGAAGCATTGAGATATCACATCTCATGCTATCGGAAGTATCTCAGGTTTGGTATTAGAGGCATTGAGATATCACATCTCATGCTATCATAAGAGTCTCAGGATTGGAATGGGAAGGAGTTGGATAGCACATCTCATGCTATAGGAAGTGTCTCAGGATTGGAATGGGAAGGAGTTGGATATCACATCTCATGTTATAGGAAGGATCTCAGGTTTGGTATTAGAAGCATTGAGATATCACTTCTCATGCTATAGGGAGGGTCTCAGGATTGGAATGGGAAGGATTTGGATATCACATCTCATGCTATAGGGAGGGTCTCAAGTTTGATATTAGAAGCATTGAGATATCACATCTCATGATATAGGAAGGGTCTCAGGATTGGAATGGGAAGGATTGGATATCACATCTCATGCTATAGGAAGGGTCTCAGGTTTGTTATAAGCAGTGAGAAACATCTCATGCTATAGGAAGTGTCTCAGGATTGGAATGGGAAGGAGTTGGATATCACATCTCATGCTATAGGAAGGGTCTCAGGTTTGGTAGCATTGAGATATCACATCTCATGCTATAGGAAGGGTCTCAGGATTGGAATGGGAAGAAGTTGGATATCACATCTCATGCTATAGGAAGGATCTCAGATTTGGTATTAGAAGCATTGAGATATCAAGTCTCATGGTATAGGAAGGGTCTCAGAATTGGAATGGGAAGGAGTTGGATATCACATCTCAAGCTATAGGAAGGGTCTCAGGATTGGAATGGGAAGGAGTTTGATATCACATCTCATGCCATAGTATGGGTCTCAGGTTTGGTAGAAGCATTGGGATATCACATCTCATGCTATCGGAAGGGTATCAGTATTGGATTTGGAAGGAGTTCGATATCCCATCTCATGCTATAGGAAGGGTCTCAGGTTGGAATGGGAAGGAGTTGGATATCACATCTCATGTTATAGGAAGGGTCTCAGGATTGGAATGGGAAGGACTTGGATATCATATCTAATGCTATAGGAAGGGTCTCAGAATTGGAATGGGAAGGAGTTGGATATCATCTCATGTTATAGGAAAGATCTCAGGTTTGGTATTAGAAGCATTGAGACATCACATCTCATGTTATAGGAAGGGTCTCAGGATTGGAATGGGAAGAAGTTGGATATCACATCTCATGCTATAGGAAGGGTCTCAGGTTTGGTATGAGCTTTGAGATATCACATCTCATGCTATAGGAAGGGTCTCAGGATTGGAATGGGAAGAAGTTGGATATCACATCTCATGATAAAGGAAGGGTCTAAGGTTTGGTATTAGAAGCATTGAGATATCACTTCTCATGCTATAGGAAGGGTCTCAGGATTGGAATGGGAAGGACTTGGATATCACATCTCATGCTATAGGGAGGGTCTCAAGTTTGATATTAGAAGCATTGAGATATCACATCTCATGATATCGGAAGGGTCTCAGAATTGGAATGGGAAGGAGTTGGATATCATCTCATGTTATAGGACGGGTCTCAGGTTTGGTATTAGAAGCATTGAGACATCACATCTCATGTTATAGGAAGGGTCTCAGGATTGGAATGGGAAGAAGTTGGATATCACATCTCATGCTATAGGAAGGGTCTCAGGTTTGTTATAAGCAGTGAGATATAACATCTCATGATATCGGAAGGGTCTCAGGATTGGAATGGGAAGGAGCTGGATATCACATCTCATGATAAAGGAAGGTTCTAAGATTTGGTATTAGAAGCATTGAGATATCACTTCTCATGCTATAGGAAGGGTCTCAGGATTGGAATGGGAAGGACTTGGATATCACATCTCATGCTATAGGGAGGGTCTCAAGTTTGATATTAGAAGCATTAAGATATCACATCTCATGTTATAGGAAGGGTCTCAGGATTGGAATGGGAAGGACTTGGATATCATATCTAATGCTATAGGAAGGGTCTCAGAATTGGAATGGGAAGGAGTTGGATATCATCTCATGTTATAGGAAAGATCTCAGGTTTTGTATTAGAAGCATTGAGACATCACATCTCATGTTATAGGAAGGGTCTCAGTATTGGAATGGGAAGAAGTTGGATATCACATCTCATGCTATAGGAAGGGTCTCAGGTTTGGTATAAGCTTTGAGATATCACATCTCATGCTATAGGAAGGGTCTCAGGATTGGAATGGGGAGAAGTTGGATATCACTTCTCATGCTATAGGAAGCATCTCAGATTTGGTATTAGAAGCATTGAGATATCACATCTCATGCTATCGGAAGGGTCTCAGGATTGGAATGGGAAGGAGTTGTATATGACATCTCATGCCGTAGGAAGGGTCTCAGGTTTGGTATAAGCATTGAGATATCACATCTTTGCAATCGAAAGGGTCTCAGGATTGGAATGGGAAGGAGTTGGATATCCCATCTCATGTTATAGGAAGAGTCTCAGGTTTGGTATTAGAAGCATTGAGATATCACATCTCATGCTATAGGAAGTGTCTCAGGATTGGAATGGGAAGGACTTGGATATCACATATGCTATAGGGAGGGTCTCAAGTTTGATATTAGAAGCATTGAGATATCACATCTCATGCTATAGGAAGGGTCTCAGGATTGGAATGGGAAGGATTGGATATCACATCTCATGCTATAGGAAGGGTCTCAGGTTTGTTATAAGCAGTGAGATACATCTCATGCTATAGGAAGTGTCTCAGGATTGGAATGGGAAGGAGTTGGATATCACATCTCATGCTATAGGAAGGGTCTCAGGTTTGGTAGCATTGAGATATCACATCTCATGCTATAGGAAGGGTCTCAGGATTGGAATGGGAAGAAGTTGGATATCACATCTCATGCTATAGGAAGGATCTCAGATTTGGTATTAGAAGCATTGAGATATCAAGTCTCATGGTATAGGAAGGGTCTCAGAATTGGAATGGGAAGGAGTTGGATATCACATCTCAAGCTATAGGAAGGGTCTCAGGATTGGAATGGGAAGGAGTTTGATATCACATCTCATGCCATAGTATGGGTCTCAGGTTTGGTAGAAGCATTGGGATATCACATCTCATGCTATCGGAAGGGTATCAGTATTGGATTTGGAAGGAGTTGGATATCCCATCTCATGCTATAGGAAGGGTCTCAGGTTGGAATGGGAAGGAGTTGGATATCACATCTCATGTTATAGGAAGGGTCTCAGGATTGGAATGGGAAGGACTTGGATATCATATATCATGCTATAGGAAGGGTCTCAGAATTGGAATGGGAAGTAGTTGGATATCACATCTCATGCTATAGGAAGGGTCTCAGGTTTGGTATAAGCATTGAGATATCACATCTCATGCTATAGGAAGGGTCTCAGGATTGGAATGGGAAGTAGTTGGATATCACATCTCATGCTATAGGAAGGATCTCAGGTTTGGTATTAGAAGCATTGAGACATCACATCTCATGTTATAGGAAGGGTCTCAGGATTGGAATGGGAAGAAGTTGGATATCACATCTCATGCTATAGGAAGGGTCTCAGGTTTGGTATAAGCATTGAGATATCACATCTCATGCTATAGGAAGGGTCTCAGGATTGGAATGGGAAGAAGTTGGATATCACATCTCATGCTATAGGAAGGATCTCAGGTTTGGTATTAGAAGCATTGATATATCACATCTCATGCTATAGGAAGGGTCTCATGATTGGAATGGGTAGGAGTTGGATATTACATTCTTGCTATAGGAAGGGTCTCATGTTTGGAATGGGAAGGAGTTGGATATCACATATGCTATAGGAAGGATCTCAGGTTTGGTATTAGAAGCATTGAGATATCACATCTCATGCTATCGGAAGGGTCTCAGGATTGGAATGGGAATGATTTGGATATCACATCTCATGTTATAGGAAGGGTCTCAGGTTTGGTATAAGCATTGAGATATCACATCTTTGCTATCGGAAGTGGCTCAGGATTGGAATGGGAAGAAGTTGGATATCCCATCTCATGTTATAGGACGGGTCTCTGGTTTGGTATTAGAATCATTGAGATATCACATCGCATGCTGTAGGAAGGGTCTAAGGATTGGAATGGGATGGACTTGGACATCACATCTCATGCTATAGGTAGGCTCTCAGGTTTGGTATAAGCATTGAGATATCACATCTCATGGTATAGGAAGGGTCTCAGGATTGGAATGGGACGGATTTGGATATCACATCTCATGCTATAGGAAGGGTCTCAGGTTTGGTATACGCATGGAGATATCACTTCTCATGCTATATGAAGGGTCTCAGGATTGGAATGGGAAGGAGTTGGATATCACATCTCATGCTATAGGAAGGGTCTCTGATTTGGTATAAGCATTGAGATATCACATCTCATGCTATAGGAAGGGTCTCAGGATTGGAATGGGAAGGAGTTGTATATGACATCTCAGGCTATAGGAAGGGTCTCAGGTTTGGTATAAGCATTGAGATATCACATCTCTGCTATCGGAAGGGTCTCAGGATTGGAATGGGAAGGACTTGGATGTCACATCTCATGCTATAGGGAGGGTCTCAAGTTTGATATTAGAAGCATTGAGATAACAAATCTCATGATATCGGAAGGGTCTCAGGATTGGAATGGGAAGGAGTTGGATATCACATCTCATGATATAGGAAGGGTCTAAGGTTTGTAAGGGGAAGGATTTGGATATCACATCTCATGTTATAGGACGGGTCTCAGGTTTGGTATTAGAAGCATTGAGATATCAAGTCTCATGGTATAGGAAGGGTCTCAGAATTGGAATGGGAAGGAGTTGGATAACACATCTCAAGCTATAGGAAGGGTCTCAGGATTGGAATGGGAAGAAGTTTGATATCACAGCTCATGCCATAGTATGGGTCTCAGGTTTGGTAGAAGCATTGGGATATCACATCTCATGCTATCGGAAGGGTATCAGTATTGGATTTGGAAGGAGTTGGATATCCCATCATGCTATAGGAAGGGTCTCAGGTTGGAATGGGAAGGAGTTGGATATCACATCTCATGTTATAGGAAGGGTCTCAGGATTGGAATGGGAAGGACTTGGATATCATATCTCATGCTATGGGAAGGCTCTCAGGTTTGGAAGGGGAAGGAGTTGGATATCACATCTCAAGCTATAGGAAGGGTCTCAGGTTTGGTATTAGAAGCATTGAGATATCACATCTCATGCGATAGGAAGGGTCTCAGGATTGGAATGGGAAGGAGTTGGATATCACATCTCAAGCTATAGGAAGAGTCTCAGGTTTGGTATAAGCATTGAGATATCACATCTCATGCTATAGGAAGGGTCTCAGGATTGGAATGGGAAGGAGTTGTATATGACATCACATGCCATAGGAAGGGTCTCAGGTTTGGTATAAGCATTGAGATATCACATCACATGCTATAGGAAGGGTCTCAGGATTGGAATGGGAAGGACTTGGATATCACATCTCATGCTATAGGCAGGGTCTCAGGTTTGGAAAGGGAAGGAGTTGGATATCACATTTCATGTTAGAGGTAGGATCTCAGGTTTGGTATTAGAGGCATTGAGATATCACATCTCATGCTATCAGAAGGGTCTCAGGATTGGAATGGGAAGGAGTTGGATATCACATCTCATGCTAAAGGGAGGGTCTCAGGTTTGGAAAGGGAAGGATTTGGATATCACATCTCATGTTATAGGAAGGATCTCAGGTTTGGTATTAGAAGCATTGAGATATCACATCTCATGCTATCGGAAGTATCTCAGGTTTGGTATTAGAGGCATTGAGATATCACATCTCATGCTATCATAAGAGTCTCAGGATTGGAATGGGAAGGAGTTGGATAGCACATCTCATGCTATAGGAAGTGTCTCAGGATTGGAATGGGAAGGAGTTGGATATCACATCTCATGTTATAGGAAGGATCTCAGGTTTGGTATTAGAAGCATTGAGATATCACTTCTCATGCTATAGGGAGGGTCTCAGGATTGGAATGGGAAGGATTTGGATATCACATCTCATGCTATAGGGAGGGTCTCAAGTTTGATATTAGAAGCATTGAGATATCACATCTCATGATATCGAAAGGGTCTCAGGATTGGAATGGGAAGGAGTTGGATATCACATCCCATGATAAAGGAAGGGTCTAAGGTTTGGTATTAGAAGCATTGAGATATCACTTCTCATGCTATAGGAAGGGTCTCAGGATTGGAATGGGAAGGACTTGGATATCACATCTCATGCTATAGGGAGGGTCTCAAGTTTGATATTAGAAGCATTGAGATATCACATCTCATGATATCGGAAGGGTCTCATGATTGGAATGGGAAGGATTTGGATATCACATCTCATGTTATAGGACGGGTCTCAGGATTGGAATGGGAAGGAGTTCGATATCACATCTCATGCCATAGTATGGGTCTCAGGTTTGGTAGAAGCATTGGGATATCACATCTCATGCTATCGGAAGGGTATCAGTATTGGATTTGGAAGGAGTTGGATATCCCATCTCATGCTAAAGGAAGGGTCTCAGGTTGGAATGGGAAGGATTTGGATATCACATCTCATGTTATAGGACGGGTCTCAGGATTGGAATGGGAAGGAGTTTGATATCACATCTCATGCCATAGTATGGGTCTCAGGTTTGGTAGAAGCATTGGGATATCACATCTCATGCTATCGGAAGGGTATCAGTATTGGATTTGGAAGGAGTTGGATATCCCATCTCATGTTATAGGAAGGGTCTCAGGATTGGAATGGGAAGGACTTGGATATCACATCTCATGCTATAGGAAGGGTCTCAGGTTTGTTATAAGCAGTGAGATACATCTCATGCTATAGGAAGTGTCTCAGGATTGGAATGGGAAGGAGTTGGATATCACATCTCATGCTATAGGAAGGGTCTCAGGTTTGGTAGCATTGAGATATCACATCTCATGCTATAGGAAGGGTCTCAGGATTGGAATGGGAAGAAGTTGGATATCACATCTCATGCTATAGGAAGGATCTCAGGTTTGGTATTAGAAGCATTGAGACATCACATCTCATGTTATAGGAAGGGTCTCAGGATTGGAATGGGAAGAAGTTGGATATCACATCTCATGCTATAGGAAGGGTCTCAGGTTTGGTATAAGCATTGAGATATCACATCTCATGCTATAGGAAGGGTCTCAGGATTGGAATGGGAAGAAGTTGGATATCACATCTCATGCTATAGGAAGGATCTCAGGTTTGGTATTAGAAGCATTGATATATCACATCTCATGCTATAGGAAGGGTCTCATGATTGGAATGGGTAGGAGTTGGATATTACATTCTTGCTATAGGAAGGGTCTCATGTTTGGAATGGGAAGGAGTTGGATATCACATATGCTATAGGAAGGATCTCAGGTTTGGTATTAGAAGCATTGAGATATCACATCTCATGCTATCGGAAGGGTCTCAGGATTGGAATGGGAATGATTTGGATATCACATCTCATGTTATAGGAAGGGTCTCAGGTTTGGTATAAGCATTGAGATATCACATCTTTGCTATCGGAAGTGGCTCAGGATTGGAATGGGAAGAAGTTGGATATCCCATCTCATGTTATAGGACGGGTCTCTGGTTTGGTATTAGAATCATTGAGATATCACATCGCATGCTGTAGGAAGGGTCTAAGGATTGGAATGGGATGGACTTGGACATCACATCTCATGCTATAGGTAGGCTCTCAGGTTTGGTATAAGCATTGAGATATCACATCTCATGGTATAGGAAGGGTCTCAGGATTGGAATGGGACGGATTTGGATATCACATCTCATGCTATAGGAAGGGTCTCAGGTTTGGTATACGCATGGAGATATCACTTCTCATGCTATATGAAGGGTCTCAGGATTGGAATGGGAAGGAGTTGGATATCACATCTCATGCTATAGGAAGGGTCTCTGATTTGGTATAAGCATTGAGATATCACATCTCATGCTATAGGAAGGGTCTCAGGATTGGAATGGGAAGGAGTTGTATATGACATCTCAGGCTATAGGAAGGGTCTCAGGTTTGGTATAAGCATTGAGATATCACATCTCTGCTATCGGAAGGGTCTCAGGATTGGAATGGGAAGGACTTGGATGTCACATCTCATGCTATAGGGAGGGTCTCAAGTTTGATATTAGAAGCATTGAGATAACAAATCTCATGATATCGGAAGGGTCTCAGGATTGGAATGGGAAGGAGTTGGATATCACATCTCATGATATAGGAAGGGTCTAAGGTTTGGAAGGGGAAGGATTTGGATATCACATCTCATGTTATAGGACGGGTCTCAGGTTTGGTATTAGAAGCATTGAGATATCAAGTCTCATGGTATAGGAAGGGTCTCAGAATTGGAATGGGAAGGAGTTGGATAACACATCTCATGTTATAGGAAGGGTCTCAGGATTGGAATGGGAAGGACTTGGATATCATATCTCATGCTATGGGAAGGCTATCAGGTTTGGAAGGGGAAGGAGTTGGATATCACATCTCAAGCTATAGGAAGGGTCTCAGGTTTGGTATTAGAAGCATTGAGATATCACATCTCATGCGATAGGAAGGGTCTCAGGATTGGAATGGGAAGGAGTTGGATATCACATCTCAAGCTATAGGAAGAGTCTCAGGTTTGGTATAAGCATTGAGATATCACATCTCATGCTATAGGAAGGGTCTCAGGATTGGAATGGGAAGGAGTTGTATATGACATCACATGCCATAGGAAGGGTCTCAGGTTTGGTATAAGCATTGAGATATCACATCACATGCTATAGGAAGGGTCTCAGGATTGGAATGGGAAGGACTTGGATATCACATCTCATGCTATAGGCAGGGTCTCAGGTTTGGAAAGGGAAGGAGTTGGATATCACATTTCATGTTAGAGGTAGGATCTCAGGTTTGGTATTAGAGGCATTGAGATATCACATCTCATGCAATCAGAAGGGTCTCAGGATTGGAATGGGAAGGAGTTGGATATCACATCTCATGCTAAAGGGAGGGTCTCAGGTTTGGAAAGGGAAGGATTTGGATATCACATCTCATGTTATAGGAAGGATCTCAGGTTTGGTATTAGAAGCATTGAGATATCACATCTCATGCTATCGGAAGTATCTCAGGTTTGGTATTAGAGGCATTGAGATATCACATCTCATGCTATCATAAGAGTCTCAGGATTGGAATGGGAAGGAGTTGGATAGCACATCTCATGCTATAGGAAGTGTCTCAGGATTGGAATGGGAAGGAGTTGGATATCACATCTCATGTTATAGGAAGGATCTCAGGTTTGGTATTAGAAGCATTGAGATATCACTTCTCATGCTATAGGGAGGGTCTCAGGATTGGAATGGGAAGGATTTGGATATCACATCTCATGCTATAGGGAGGGTCTCAAGTTTGATATTAGAAGCATTGAGATATCACATCTCATGATATCGAAAGGGTCTCAGGATTGGAATGGGAAGGAGTTGGATATCACATCCCATGATAAAGGAAGGGTCTAAGGTTTGGTATTAGAAGCATTGAGATATCACTTCTCATGCTATAGGAAGGGTCTCAGGATTGGAATGGGAAGGACTTGGATATCACATCTCATGCTATAGGGAGGGTCTCAAGTTGGATATTAGAAGCATTGAGATATCACATCTCATGATATCGGAAGGGTCTCATGATTGGAATGGGAAGGATTTGGATATCACATCTCATGTTATAGGACGGGTCTCAGGATTGGAATGGGAAGGAGTTCGATATCACATCTCATGCCATAGTATGGGTCTCAGGTTTGGTAGAAGCATTGGGATATCACATCTCATGCTATCGGAAGGGTATCAGTATTGGATTTGGAAGGAGTTGGATATCCCATCTCATGCTAAAGGAAGGGTCTCAGGTTGGAATGGGAAGGATTTGGATATCACATCTCATGTTATAGGACGGGTCTCAGGATTGGAATGGGAAGGAGTTTGATATCACATCTCATGCCATAGTATGGGTCTCAGGTTTGGTAGAAGCATTGGGATATCACATCTCATGCTATCGGAAGGGTATCAGTATTGGATTTGGAAGGAGTTGGATATCCCATCTCATGTTATAGGAAGGGTCTCAGGATTGGAATGGGAAGGACTTGGATATCATATCTCATGCTATAGGAAGGGTCTCATAATTGGAATGGGAAGGAGTTGGATATCACATCTCATGTTATAGGAAAGATCTCAGGTTTGGTATTAGAAGCATTGAGACATCACATCTCTCTCATGTTATAGGAAGGGTCTCAGGATTGGAATGGGAAGAAGTTGGATATCACATCTCATGCTATAGGAAGGGTCTCAGGTTTGGTATAAGCATTGAGATATCACATCTCATGCTATAGGAAGGGTCTCAGGATTGGAATGGGAAGAAGTTGGATATCACATCTCATGCTATAGGAAGCATCTCAGATTTGGTATTAGAAGCATTGAGATATCACATCTCATGCTATCGGAAGGGTCTCAGGATTGGAATGGGAAGGAGTTGTATATGACATCTCATGCCGTAGGAAGGGTCTCAGGTTTGGTATAAGCATTGAGATATCACATCTTTGCAATCGAAAGGGTCTCAGGATTGGAATGGGAAGGAGTTGGATATCCCATCTCATGTTATAGGACGGGTCTCTGGTTTGGTATTAGAATCATTGAGATATCACATCGCATGCTGTAGGAAGGGTCTAAGGATTGGAATGGGATGGACTTGGACATCACATCTCATGCTATAGGTAGGCTCTCAGGTTTGGTATAAGCATTGAGATATCACATCTCATGGTATAGGAAGGGTCTCAGGATTGGAATGGGACGGATTTGGATATCACATCTCATGCTATAGGAAGGGTCTCAGGTTTGGTATACGCATGGAGATATCACTTCTCATGCTATATGAAGGGTCTCAGGATTGGAATGGGAAGGAGTTGGATATCACATCTCATGCTATAGGAAGGGTCTCTGATTTGGTATAAGCATTGAGATATCACATCTCATGCTATAGGAAGGGTCTCAGGATTGGAATGGGAAGGAGTTGTATATGACATCTCAGGCTATAGGAAGGGTCTCAGGTTTGGTATAAGCATTGAGATATCACATCTCTGCTATCGGAAGGGTCTCAGGATTGGAATGGGAAGGACTTGGATGTCACATCTCATGCTATAGGGAGGGTCTCAAGTTTGATATTAGAAGCATTGAGATAACAAATCTCATGATATCGGAAGGGTCTCAGGATTGGAATGGGAAGGAGTTGGATATCACATCTCATGATATAGGAAGGGTCTAAGGTTTGGAAGGGGAAGGATTTGGATATCACATCTCATGTTATAGGACGGGTCTCAGGTTTGGTATTAGAAGCATTGAGATATCAAGTCTCATGGTATAGGAAGGGTCTCAGAATTGGAATGGGAAGGAGTTGGATAACACATCTCAAGCTATAGGAAGGGTCTCAGGATTGGAATGGGAAGAAGTTTGATATCACAGCTCATGCCATAGTATGGGTCTCAGGTTTGGTAGAAGCATTGGGATATCACATCTCATGCTATCGGAAGGGTATCAGTATTGGATTTGGAAGGAGTTGGATATCCCATCATGCTATAGGAAGGGTCTCAGGTTGGAATGGGAAGGAGTTGGATATCACATCTCATGTTATAGGAAGGGTCTCAGGATTGGAATGGGAAGGACTTGGATATCATATCTCATGCTATGGGAAGGCTCTCAGGTTTGGAAGGGGAAGGAGTTGGATATCACATCTCAAGCTATAGGAAGGGTCTCAGGTTTGGTATTAGAAGCATTGAGATATCACATCTCATGCGATAGGAAGGGTCTCAGGATTGGAATGGGAAGGAGTTGGATATCACATCTCAAGCTATAGGAAGAGTCTCAGGTTTGGTATAAGCATTGAGATATCACATCTCATGCTATAGGAAGGGTCTCAGGATTGGAATGGGAAGGAGTTGTATATGACATCACATGCCATAGGAAGGGTCTCAGGTTTGGTATAAGCATTGAGATATCACATCACATGCTATAGGAAGGGTCTCAGGATTGGAATGGGAAGGACTTGGATATCACATCTCATGCTATAGGCAGGGTCTCAGGCTTGGAAAGGGAAGGAGTTGGATATCACATTTCATGTTAGAGGTAGGATCTCAGGTTTGGTATTAGAGGCATTGAGATATCACATCTCATGCTATCAGAAGGGTCTCAGGATTGGAATGGGAAGGAGTTGGATATCACATCTCATGCTAAAGGGAGGGTCTCAGGTTTGGAAAGGGAAGGATTTGGATATCACATCTCATGTTATAGGAAGGATCTCAGGTTTGGTATTAGAAGCATTGAGATATCACATCTCATGCTATCGGAAGTATCTCAGGTTTGGTATTAGAGGCATTGAGATATCACATCTCATGCTATCATAAGAGTCTCAGGATTGGAATGGGAAGGAGTTGGATAGCACATCTCATGCTATAGGAAGTGTCTCAGGATTGGAATGGGAAGGAGTTGGATATCACATCTCATGTTATAGGAAGGATCTCAGGTTTGGTATTAGAAGCATTGAGATATCACTTCTCATGCTATAGGGAGGGTCTCAGGATTGGAATGGGAAGGATTTGGATATCACATCTCATGCTATAGGGAGGGTTTCAAGTTTGATATTAGAAGCATTGAGATATCACATCTCATGATATCGAAAGGGTCTCAGGATTGGAATGGGAAGGAGTTGGATATCACATCCCATGATAAAGGAAGGGTCTAAGGTTTGGTATTAGAAGCATTGAGATATCACTTCTCATGCTATAGGAAGGGTCTCAGGATTGGAATGGGAAGGACTTGGATATCACATCTCATGCTATAGGGAGGGTCTCAAGTTTGATATTAGAAGCATTGAGATATCACATCTCATGATATCGGAAGGGTCTCATGATTGGAATGGGAAGGATTTGGATATCACATCTCATGTTATAGGACGGGTCTCAGGATTGGAATGGGAAGGAGTTCGATATCACATCTCATGCCATAGTATGGGTCTCAGGTTTGGTAGAAGCATTGGGATATCACATCTCATGCTATCGGAAGGGTATCAGTATTGGATTTGGAAGGAGTTGGATATCCCATCTCATGCTAAAGGAAGGGTCTCAGGTTGGAATGGGAAGGATTTGGATATCACATCTCATGTTATAGGACGGGTCTCAGGATTGGAATGGGAAGGAGTTTGATATCACATCTCATGCCATAGTATGGGTCTCAGGTTTGGTAGAAGCATTGGGATATCACATCTCATGCTATCGGAAGGGTATCAGTATTGGATTTGGAAGGAGTTGGATATCCCATCTCATGTTATAGGAAGGGTCTCAGGATTGGAATGGGAAGGACTTGGATATCATATCTCATGCTATAGGAAGGGTCTCATAATTGGAATGGGAAGGAGTTGGATATCACATCTCATGTTATAGGAAAGATCTCAGGTTTGGTATTAGAAGCATTGAGACATCACATCTCTCTCATGTTATAGGAAGGGTCTCAGGATTGGAATGGGAAGAAGTTGGATATCACATCTCATGCTATAGGAAGGGTCTCAGGTTTGGTATAAGCATTGAGATATCACATCTCATGCTATAGGAAGGGTCTCAGGATTGGAATGGGAAGAAGTTGGATATCACATCTCATGCTATAGGAAGCATCTCAGATTTGGTATTTGAAGCATTGAGATATCACATCTCATGCTATCGGAAGGGTCTCAGGATTGGAATGGGAAGGAGTTGTATATGACATCTCATGCCGTAGGAAGGGTCTCAGGTTTGGTATAAGCATTGAGATATCACATCTTTGCAATCGAAAGGGTCTCAGGATTGGAATGGGAAGGAGTTGGATATCCCATCTCATGTTATAGGAAGAGTCTCAGGTTTGGTATTAGAAGCATTGAGATATCACATCTCATGCTATAGGAAGTGTCTCAGGATTGGAATGGGAAGGACTTGGATATCACATATGCTATAGGGAGGGTCTCAAGTTTGATATTAGAAGCATTGAGATATCACATCTCATGCTATAGGAAGGGTCTCAGGATTGGAATGGGAAGGATTGGATATCACATCTCATGCTATAGGAAGGGTCTCAGGTTTGTTATAAGCAGTGAGATACATCTCATGCTATAGGAAGTGTCTCAGGATTGGAATGGGAAGGAGTTGGATATCACATCTCATGCTATAGGAAGGGTCTCAGGTTTGGTAGCATTGAGATATCACATCTCATGCTATAGGAAGGGTCTCAGGATTGGAATGGGAAGAAGTTGGATATCACATCTCATGCTATAGGAAGGATCTCAGATTTGGTATTAGAAGCATTGAGATATCAAGTCTCATGGTATAGGAAGGGTCTCAGAATTGGAATGGGAAGGAGTTGGATATCACATCTCAAGCTATAGGAAGGGTCTCAGGATTGGAATGGGAAGGAGTTTGATATCACATCTCATGCCATAGTATGGGTCTCAGGTTTGGTAGAAGCATTGGGATATCACATCTCATGCTATCGGAAGGGTATCAGTATTGGATTTGGAAGGAGTTGGATATCCCATCTCATGCTATAGGAAGGGTCTCAGGTTGGAATGGGAAGGAGTTGGATATCACATCTCATGTTATAGGAAGGGTCTCAGGATTGGAATGGGAAGGACTTGGATATCATATCTCATGCTATAGGAAGGGTCTCAGAATTGGAATGGGAAGGAGTTGGATATCATCTCATGTTATAGGAAAGATCTCAGGTTTGGTATTAGAAGCATTGAGACATCACATCTCATGTTATAGGAAGGGTCTCAGGATTGGAATGGGAAGAAGTTGGATATCACATCTCATGCTATAGGAAGGGTCTCCGGTTTGGTATAAGCATTGAGATATCACATCTCATGCTATAGGAAGGGTCTCAGGAATGGAATGGGAAGAAGTTGGATATCACATCTCATGCTAAAGGAAGGATCTCAGGTTTGGTATTAGAAGCATTGATATATCACATCTCATGCTATAGGAAGGGTCTCAGGATTGGAATGGGTAGGAGTTGGATATTACATTCTTGCTATAGGAAGGGTCTCATGTTTGGAATGGGAAGGAGTTGTATATGACATCTCATGCCATAGGAAGGGTCTCAGGTTTGGTATAAGCATTGAGATATCACATCACATGCTATAGGAAGGGTCTCGGGATTGGAATGGGAAGGACTTGGATATCACATCTCATGCTATAGGCAGGGTCTCAGGTTTGGAAAGGGAAGGAGTTGGATATCACATTTCATGTTAGAGGTAGGATCTCAGGTTTGGTATTAGAGGCATTGAGATATCACATCTCATGCTATCAGAAGGGTCTCAGGATTGGAATGGGAAGGAGTTGGATATCACATCTCATGCTAAAGGGAGGGTCTCAGGTTTGGAAAGGGAAGGATTTGGATATCACATCTCATGTTATAGGAAGGATCTCAGGTTTGGTATTAGAAGCATTGAGATATCACATCTCATGCTATCGGAAGTATCTCAGGTTTGGTATTAGAGGCATTGAGATATCACATCTCATGCTATCATAAGAGTCTCAGGATTGGAATGGGAAGGAGTTGGATAGCACATCTCATGCTATAGGAAGTGTCTCAGGATTGGAATGGGAAGGAGTTGGATATCACATCTCATGTTATAGGAAGGATCTCAGGTTTGGTATTAGAAGCATTGAGATATCACTTCTCATGCTATAGGGAGGGTCTCAGGATTGGAATGGGAAGGATTTGGATATCACATCTCATGCTATAGGGAGGGTCTCAAGTTTGATATTAGAAGCATTGAGATATCACATCTCATGATATCGGAAAGGTCTCAGGATTGGAATGGGAAGGAGTTGGATATCACATCCCATGATAAAGGAAGGGTCTAAGGTTTGGTATTAGAAGCATTGAGATATCACTTCTCATGCTATAGGAAGGGTCTCAGGATTGGAATGGGAAGGACTTGGATATCACATCTCATGCTATAGGGAGGGTCTCAAGTTTGATATTAGAAGCATTGAGATATCACATCTCATGATATCGGAAGGGTCTCAGGATTGGAATGGGAAGGATTTGGATATCACATCTCATGTTATAGGACGGGTCTCAGGATTGGAATGGGAAGGAGTTCGATATCACATCTCATGCCATAGTATGGGTCTCAGGTTTGGTAGAAGCATTGGGATATCACATCTCATGCTATCGGAAGGGTATCAGTATTGGATTTGGAAGGAGTTGGATATCCCATCTCATGCTAAAGGAAGGGTCTCAGGTTGGAATGGGAAGGATTTGGATATCACATCTCATGTTATAGGACGGGTCTCAGGATTGGAATGGGAAGGAGTTTGATATCACATCTCATGCCATAGTATGGGTCTCAGGTTTGGTAGAAGCATTGGGATATCACATCTCATGCTATCGGAAGGGTATCAGTATTGGATTTGGAAGGAGTTGGATATCCCATCTCATGTTATAGGAAGGGTCTCAGGATTGGAATGGGAAGGACTTGGATATCATATCTCATGCTATAGGAAGGGTCTCATAATTGGAATGGGAAGGAGTTGGATATCACATCTCATGTTATAGGAAAGATCTCAGGTTTGGTATTAGAAGCATTGAGACATCACATCTCTCTCATGTTATAGGAAGGGTCTCAGGATTGGAATGGGAAGAAGTTGGATATCACATCTCATGCTATAGGAAGGGTCTCAGGTTTGGTATAAGCATTGAGATATCACATCTCATGCTATAGGAAGGGTCTCAGGATTGGAATGGGAAGAAGTTGGATATCACATCTCATGCTATAGGAAGCATCTCAGATTTGGTATTAGAAGCATTGAGATATCACATCTCATGCTATCGGAAGGGTCTCAGGATTGGAATGGGAAGGAGTTGTATATGACATCTCATGCCTTAGGAAGGGTCTCAGGTTTGTTATAAGCAGTGAGATACATCTCATGCTATAGGAAGTGTCTCAGGATTGGAATGGGAAGGAGTTGGATATCACATCTCATGCTATAGGAAGGGTCTCAGGTTTGGTAGCATTGAGATATCACATCTCATGCTATAGGAAGGGTCTCAGGATTGGAATGGGAAGAAGTTGGATATCACATCTCATGCTATAGGAAGGATCTCAGATCTGGTATTAGAAGCATTGAGATATCAAGTCTCATGGTATAGGAAGGGTCTCAGAATTGGAATGGGAAGGAGTTGGATATCACATCTCAAGCTATAGGAAGGGTCTCAGGATTGGAATGGGAAGGAGTTTGATATCACATCTCATGCCATAGTATGGGTCTCAGGTTTGGTAGAAGCATTGGGATATCACATCTCATGCTATCGGAAGGGTATCAGTATTGGATTTGGAAGGAGTTGGATATCCCATCTCATGCTATAGGAAGGGTCTCAGGTTGGAATGGGAAGGAGTTGGATATCACATCTCATGTTATAGGAAGGGTCTCAGGATTGGAATGGGAAGGACTTGGATATCATATCTCATGCTATAGGAAGGGTCTCAGAATTGGAATGGGAAGGAGTTGGATATCATCTCATGTTATAGGAAAGATCTCAGGTTTGGTATTAGAAGCATTGAGACATCACATCTCATGTTATAGGAAGGGTCTCAGGATTGGAATGGGAAGAAGTTGGATATCACATCTCATGCTATAGGAAGGGTCTCAGGTTTGGTATAAGCATTGAGATATCACATCTCATGCTATAGGAAGGGTCTCAGGAATGGAATGGGAAGAAGTTGGATATCACATCTCATGCTATAGGAAGGATCTCAGGTTTGGTATTAGAAGCATTGATATATCACATCTCATGCTATAGGAAGGGTCTCAGGATTGGAATGGGTAGGAGTTGGATATTACATTCTTGCTGTAGGAAGGGTCTCATGTTTGGAATGGGAAGGAGTTGGATATCACATATGCTATAGGAAGGATCTCAGGTTTGGTATTAGAAGCATTGAGATATCACATCTCATGCTATCGGAAGGGTCTCAGGATTGGAATGGGAATGATTTGGATATCACATCTCATGTTATAGGAAGGGTCTCAGGTTTGGTATAAGCATTGAGATATCACATCTTTGCTATCGGAAGTGGCTCAGGATTGGAATGGGAAGAAGTTGGATATCCCATCTCATGTTATAGGACAGGTCTCTGGTTTGGTATTAGAATCATTGAGATATCACATCGCATGCTGTAGGAAGGGTCTAAGGATTGGAATGGGATGGACTTGGACATCACATCTCATGCTATAGGTAGGCTCTCAGGTTTGGTATAAGCATTGAGATATCACATCTCATGGTATAGGAAGGGTCTCAGGATTGGAATGGTACGGATTTGGATATCACATCTCATGCTATAGGAAGGGTCTCAGGTTTGGTATACGCATGGAGATATCACTTCTCATGCTATAGGAAGGGTCTCAGGATTGGAATGGGAAGGAGTTGGATATCACATCTCATGCTATAGGAAGGGTCTGTGATTTGGTATAAGCATTGAGATATCACATCTCATGCTATAGGAAGGGTCTCAGGATTGGAATGGGAAGGAGTTGTATATGACATCTCAGGCTATAGGAAGGGTCTCAGGTTTGGTATAAGCATTGAGATATCACATCTCTGCTATCGGAAGGGTCTCAGGATTGGAATGGCAAGGACTTGGATGTCACATCTCATGCTATAGGGAGGGTCTCAAGTTTGATATTAGAAGCATTGAGATAACAAATCTCATGATATCGGAAGGGTCTCAGGATTGGAATGGGAAGGAGTTGGATATCACATCTCATGATATAGGAAGGGTCTAAGGTTTGGAAGGGGAAGGATTTGGATATCACATCTCATGTTATAGGACGGGTCTCAGGTTTGGTATTAGAAGCATTGAGATATCAAGTCTCATGGTATAGGAAGGGTCTCAGAATTGGAATGGGAAGGAGTTGGATAACACATCTCAAGCTATAGGAAGGGTCTCAGGATTGGAATGGGAAGAAGTTTGATATCACATCTCATGCCATAGTATGGGTCTCAGGTTTGGTAGAAGCATTGGGATATCACATCTCATGCTATCGGAAGCGTGTCAGTATTGGATTTGGAAGGAGTTGGTTATCCCATCATGCTATAGGAAGGGTCTCAGGTTGGAATGGGAAGGAGTTGGATATCACATCTCATGTTATAGGAAGGGTCTCAGGATTGGAATGGGAAGGACTTGGATATCAGATCTCATGCTATGGGAAGGCTCTCAGGTTTGGAAGGGGAAGGAGTTGGATATCACATCTCAAGCTATAGGAAGGGTCTCAGGTTTGGTATTAGAAGCATTGAGATATCACATCTCATGCTATAGGAAGGGTCTCAGGATTGGAATGGGAAGGAGTTGGATATCACATCTCAAGCTATAGGAAGAGTCTCAGGTTTGGTATAAGCATTGAGATATCACATCTCATGCTATAGGAAGGGTCTCAGAATTGGAATGGGAAGGAGTTGGATATCACATCTCATGTTATAGGAAAGATCTCAGGTTTGGTATTAGAAGCATTGAGACATCAAATCTCATGTTATAGGAAGGGTCTCAGGATTGGAATGGGAAGAAGTTGGATATCACATCTCATGCTATAGGAAGGGTCTCAGGTTTGGTATAAGCATTGAGATATCACATCTCATGCTATAGGAAGGGTCTCAGGATTGGAATGGGAAGGAGTTGTATATGACATCTCATGCCATAGGAAGGGTCTCAGGTTTGGTATAAGCATTGAGATATCACATCACATGCTATAGGAAGGGTCTCGGGATTGGAATGGGAAGGACTTGGATATCACATCTCATGCTATAGGCAGGGTCTCAGGTTTGGAAAGGGAAGGAGTTGGATATCACATTTCATGTTAGAGGTAGGATCTCAGGTTTGGTATTAGAGGCATTGAGATATCACATCTCATGCTATCAGAAGGGTCTCAGGATTGGAATGGGAAGGAGTTGGATATCACATCTCATGCTAAAGGGAGGGTCTCAGGTTTGGAAAGGGAAGGATTTGGATATCACATCTCATGTTATAGGAAGGATCTCAGGTTTGGTATTAGAAGCATTGAGATATCACATCTCATGCTATCGGAAGTATCTCAGGTTTGGTATTAGAGGCATTGAGATATCACATCTCATGCTATCATAAGAGTCTCAGGATTGGAATGGGAAGGAGTTGGATAACACATCTCATGCTATAGGAAGTGTCTCAGGATTGGAATGGGAAGGAGTTGGATATCACATCTCATGTTATAGGAAGGATCTCAGGTTTGGTATTAGAGGCATTGAGATATCACTTCTCATGCTATAGGGAGGGTCTCAGGATTGGAATGGGAAGGATTTGGATATCACATCTCATGCTATAGGGAGGGTCTCAAGTTTGATATTAGAAGCATTGAGATATCACATCTCATGATATCGGAAGGGTCTCAGGATTGGAATGGGAAGGAGTTGGATATCACATCTCATGATAAAGGAAGGGTCTAAGGTTTGGTATTAGAAGCATTGAGATATCACTTCTCATGCTATAGGAAGGGTCTCAGGATTGGAATGGGAAGGACTTGGATATCACATCCCATGCTATAGGGAGGGTCTCAAGTTTGATATTAGAAGCATTGAGATATCACATCTCATGATATCGGAAGGGTCTCAGGATTGGAATGGGAAGGATTTGGATATCACATCTTATGTTATAGGACGGGTCTCAGGATTGGAATGGGAAGGAGTTTGATATCACATCTCATGCCATAGTATGGGTCTCAGGTTTGGTAGAAGCATTGGGATATCACATCTCATGCCATCGGAAGGGTATCAGTATTGGATTTGGAAGGAGTTGGATATCCCATCTCATGCTAAAGGAAGGGTCTCAGGTTGGAATAGGAAGGAGTTGGATATCACATCTCATGTTATAGGAAGGGTCTCAGGATTGGAATGGGAAGGAGTTGGATATCACATCTCAAGCTATAGGAACGGTCTCAGGATTGGAATGGGAAGGAGTTTGATATCACATCTCATGCCATAGTATGGGTCTCAGGTTTGGTAGAAGCATTGGGATATCACATCTCATGCTATCAGAAGGGTATCAGTATTGGATTTGGAAGGAGTTGGATATCCCATCTCATGTTATAGGAAGGGTCTCAGGATTGGAATGGGAAGGACTTGGATATCATATCTCATGCTATAGGAAGGGTCTCATAATTGGAATGGGAAGGAGTTGGATATCACATCTCATGTTATAGGAAAGATCTCAGGTTTGGTATTAGAAGCATTGAGACATCACATCTCATGTTATAGGAAGGGTCTCAGGATTGGAATGGGAAGAAGTTGGATATCACATCTCATGCTATAGGAAGGGTCTCAGGTTTGGTATAAGCATTGAGATATCACATCTCATGCTATAGGAAGGGTCTCAGGATTGGAATGGGAAGAAGTTGGATATCACATCTCATGCTATAGGAAGCATCTCAGATTTGGTATTAGAAGCATTGAGATATCACATCTCATGCTATCGGAAGGGTCTCAGGATTGGAATGGGAAGGAGTTGTATATGACATCTCATGCTATAGGAAGGGTCTCAGGTTTGGTATAAGCATTGAGATATCACATCTTTGCAATCGAAAGGGTCTCAGGATTGGAATGGGAAGGAGTTGGATATCCCATCTCATGTTATAGGAAGAGTCTCAGGTTTGGTATTAGAAGCATTGAAATATCACATCTCATGCTATAGGAAGTGTCTCAGGATTGGAATGGGAAGGACTTGGATATCACATATGCTATAGGGAGGGTCTCAAGTTTGATATTAGAAGCATTGAGATATCACATCTCATGCTATAGGAAGGGTCTCAGGATTGGAATGGGAAGGATTGGATATCACATCTCATGCTATAGGAAGGGTCTCAGGTTTGTTATAAGCAGTGAGATACATCTCATGCTATAGGAAGTGTCTCAGGATTGGAATGGGAAGGAGTTGGATATCACATCTCATGCTATAGGAAGGGTCTCAGGTTTGGTAGCATTGAGATATCACATCTCATGCTATAGGAAGGGTCTCAGGATTGGAATGGGAAGAAGTTGGATATCACATCTCATGCTATAGGAAGGATCTCAGATTTGGTATTAGAAGCATTGAGATATCAAGTCTCATGGTATAGGAAGGGTCTCAGAATTGGAATGGGAAGGAGTTGGATATCACATCTCAAGCTATAGGAAGGGTCTCAGGATTGGAATGGGAAGGAGTTTGATATCACATCTCATGCCATAGTATGGGTCTCAGGTTTGGTAGAAGCATTGGGATATCACATCTCATGCTATCGGAAGGGTATCAGTATTGGATTTGGAAGGAGTTGGATATCCCATCTCATGCTATAGGAAGGGTCTCAGGTTGGAATGGGAAGGAGTTGGATATCACATCTCATGTTATAGGAAGGGTCTCAGGATTGGAATGGGAAGGACTTGGATATCATATCTCATGCTATAGGAAGGGTCTCAGAATTGGAATGGGAAGGAGTTGGATATCATCTCATGTTATAGGAAAGATCTCAGGTTTGGTATTAGAAGCATTGAGACATCACATCTCATGTTATAGGAAGGGTCTCAGGATTGGAATGGGAAGAAGTTGGATATCACATCTCATGCTATAGGAAGGGTCTCAGGTTTGGTATAAGCATTGAGATATCACATCTCATGCTATAGGAAGGGTCTCAGGATTGGAATGGGAAGAAGTTGGATATCACATCTCATGCTATAGGAAGGATCTCAGGTTTGGTATTAGAAGCATTGATATATCACATCTCATGCTATAGGAAGGGTCTCAGGATTGGAATGGGTAGGAGTTGGATATTACATTCTTGCTATAGGAAGGGTCTCATGTTTGGAATGGGAAGGAGTTGGATATCACATATGCTATAGGAAGGATCTCAGGTTTGGTATTTGAAGCATTGAGATATCACATCTCATGCTATCGGAAGGGTCTCAGGATTGGAATGGGAATGATTTGGATATCACATCTCATGTTATAGGAAGGGTCTCAGGTTTGGTATAAGCATTGAGATATCACATCTTTGCTATCGGAAGTGGCTCAGGATTGGAATGGGAAGAAGTTGGATATCCCATCTCATGTTATAGGAGGGGTCTCTGGTTTGGTATTAGAATCATTGAGATATCACATCGCATGCTGTAGGAAGGGTCTAAGGATTGGAATGGGATGGACTTGGACATCACATCTCATGCTATAGGTAGGCTCTCAGGTTTGGTATAAGCATTGAGATATCACATCTCATGGTATAGGAAGGGTCTCAGGATTGGAATGGGACGGATTTGGATATCAATTCTCATGCTATAGGAAGGGTCTCAGGTTTGGTATACGCATGGAGATATCACTTCTCATGCTATAGGAAGGGTCTCAGGATTGGAATGGGAAGGAGTTGGATATCACATCTCATGCTATAGGAAGGGTCTCTGATTTGGTATAAGCATTGAGATATCACATCTCATGCTATAGGAAGGGTCTCAGGATTGGAATGGGAAGGAGTTGTATATGACATCTCAGGCTATAGGAAGGGTCTCAGGTTTGGTATAAGCATTGAGATATCACATCTCTGCTATCGGAAGGGTCTCAGGATTGGAATGGGAAGGACTTGGATGTCACATCTCATGCTATAGGGAGGGTCTCAAGTTTGATATTAGAAGCATTGAGATAACAAATCTCATGATATCGGAAGGGTCTCAGGATTGGAATGGGAAGGAGTTGGATATCACATCTCATGATATAGGAAGGGTCTAAGGTTTGGAAGGGGAAGGATTTGGATATCACATCTCATGTTATAGGACGGGTCTCAGGTTTGGTATTAGAAGCATTGAGATATCAAGTCTCATGGTATAGGAAGGGTCTCAGAATTGGAATGGGAAGGAGTTGGATAACACATCTCAAGCTATAGGAAGGGTCTCAGGATTGGAATGGGAAGAAGTTTGATATCACATCTCATGCCATAGTATGGGTCTCAGGTTTGGTAGAAGCATTGGGATATCACATCTCATGCTATCGGAAGGGTATCAGTATTGGATTTGGAAGGAGTTGGATATCCCATCATGCTATAGGAAGGGTCTCAGGTTGGAATGGGAAGGAGTTGGATATCACATCTCATGTTATAGGAAGGGTCTCAGGATTGGAATGGGAAGGACTTGGATATCATATCTCATGCTATGGGAAGGCTCCCAGGTTTGGAAGGGGAAGGAGTTGGATATCACATCTCAAGCTATAGGAAGGGTCTCAGGTTTGGTATTAGAAGCATTGAGATATCACATCTCATGCTATAGGAAGGGTCTCAGGATTGGAATGGGAAGGAGTTGGATATCACATCTCAAGCTATAGGAAGAGTCTCAGGTTTGGTATAAGCATTGAGATATCACATCTTATGCTATAGGAAGGGTCTCAGAATTGGAATGGGAAGGAGTTGGATATCGCATCTCATGTTATAGGAAAGATCTCAGGTTTGTTATTAGAAGCATTGAGACATCAAATCTCATGTTATAGGAAGGGTCTCAGGATTGGAATGGGAAGAAGTTGGATATCACATCTCATGCTATAGGAAGGGTCTCAGGTTTGGTATAAGCATTGAGATATCACATCTCATGCTATAGGAAGGGTCTCAGGATTGGAATGGGAAGGAGTTGTATATGACATCTCATGCCATAGGAAGGGTCTCAGGTTTGGTATAAGCATTGAGATATCACATCACATGCTATAGGAAGGGTCTCGGGATTGGAATGGGAAGGACTTGGATATCACATCTCATGCTATAGGCAGGGTCTCAGGTTTGGAAAGGGAAGGAGTTGGATATCACATTTCATGTTAGAGGTAGGATCTCAGGTTTGGTATTAGAGACATTGAGATATCACATCTCATGCTATCAGAAGGGTCTCAGGATTGGAATGGGAAGGAGTTGGATATCACATCTCATGTTATAGGAAAGATCTCAGGTTTGGTATTAGAAGCATTGAGACATCACATCTCATGTTATAGGAAGGGTCTCAGGATTGGAATGGGAAGAAGTTGGATATCACATCTCATGCTATAGGAAGGGTCTCAGGTTTGGTATAAGCATTGAGATATCACATCTCATGCTATAGGAAGGGTCTCAGGATTGGAATGGGAAGAAGTTGGATATCACATCTCATGCTATAGGAAGCATCTCAGATTTGGTATTAGAAGCATTGAGATATCACATCTCATGCTATCGGAAGGGTCTCAGGATTGGAATGGGAAGGAGTTGTATATGACATCTCATGCCGTAGGAAGGGTCTCAGGTTTGGTATAAGCATTGAGTTATCACATCTTTGCAATCGAAAGGGTCTCAGGATTGGAATGGGAAGGAGTTGGATATCCCATCTCATGTTATAGGAAGAGTCTCAGGTTTGGTATTAGAAGCATTGAGATATCACATCTCATGCTATAGGAAGTGTCTCAGGATTGGAATGGGAAGGACTTGGATATCACATATGCTATAGGGAGGGTCTCAAGTTTGATATTAGAAGCATTGAGATATCACATCTCATGCTATAGGAAGGGTCTCAGGATTGGAATGGGAAGGATTGGATATCACATCTCATGCTATAGGAAGGGTCTCAGGTTTGTTATAAGCAGTGAGATACATCTCATGCTATAGGAAGTGTCTCAGGATTGGAATGGGAAGGAGTTGGATATCACATCTCATGCTATAGGAAGGGTCTCAGGTTTGGAATAAGCATTGAGATATCACATCTCATGCTATAGGAAGGGTCTCAGGATTGGAATGGGAAGGAGTTGTATATGACATCTCATGCCGTAGGAAGGGTCTTAGGTTTGGTATACGCATTGAGATATCACATCTTTGCAATCGACAGGGTCTCAGGATTGGAATGGGAAGGAGTTGGATATCCCATCTCATGTTATAGGAAGAGTCTCAGGTTTGGTATTAGAAGCATTGAGATATCACATCTCATGCTATAGGAAGTGTCTCAGGATTGGAATGGGAAGGAGTTGGATATCACATCTCATGCTATAGGAAGGGTCTCAGGTTTGGTAGCATTGAGATATCACATCTCATGCTATAGGAAGGGTCTCAGGATTGGAATGGGAAGAAGTTGGATATCACATCTCATGCTATAGGAAGGATCTCAGATTTGGTATTAGAAGCATTGAGATATCAAGTCTCATGGTATAGGAAGGGTCTCAGAATTGGAATGGGAAGGAGTTGGATATCACATCTCAAGCTATAGGAAGGGTCTCAGGATTGGAATGGGAAGGAGTTTAATATCACATCTCATGCCATAGTATGGGTCCCAGGTTTGGTAGAAGCATTGGGATATCACATCTCATGCTATCGGAAGGGTATCAGTATTGGATTTGGAAGGAGTTGGATATCCCATCTCATGCTATAGGAAGGGTCTCAGGTTGGAAAGGGAAGGATTTGGATATCACATCTCATGTTATAGGAAGGATCTCAGGTTTGGTATTAGAAGCATTGAGATATCATGCTATCGGAAGTATCTCAGGTTTGGTATTAGAGGCATTGAGATATCACATCTCATGCTATCATAAGAGTCTCAGGATTGGAATGGGAAGGAGTTGGATAACACATCTCATGCTATAGGAAGTGTCTCAGGATTGGAATGGGAAGGAGTTGGATATCACATCTCATGTTATAGGAAGGATCTCAGGTTTGGTATTAGAGGCATTGAGATATCACTTCTCATGCTATAGGGAGGGTCTCAGGATTGGAATGGGAAGGATTTGGATATCACATCTCATGCTATAGGGAGGGTCTCAAGTTTGATATTAGAAGCATTGAGATATCACATCTCATGATATCGGAAGGGTCTCAGGATTGGAATGGGAAGGAGTTGGATATCACATCTCATGATAAAGGAAGGGTCTAAGGTTTGGTATTAGAAGCATTGAGATATCACTTCTCATGCTATAGGAAGGGTCTCAGGATTGGAATGGGAAGGACTTGGATATCACATCTTATGTTATAGGACGGGTCTCAGGATTGGAATGGGAAGGAGTTTGATATCACATCTCATGCCATAGTATGGGTCTCAGGTTTGGTAGAAGCATTGGGATATCACATCTCATGCCATCGGAAGGGTATCAGTATTGGATTTGGAAGGAGGTGGATATCCCATCTCATGCTAAAGGAAGGGTCTCAGGTTGGAATAGGAAGGAGTTGGATATCACATCTCATGTTATAGGAAGGGTCTCAGGATTGGAATGGGAAGGAGTTGGATATCACATCTCAAGCTATAGGAACGGTCTCAGGATTGGAATGGGAAGGAGTTTGATATCACATCTCATGCCATAGTATGGGTCTCAGGTTTGGTAGAAGCATTGGGATATCACATCTCATGCTATCAGAAGGGTATCAGTATTGGATTTGGAAGGAGTTGGATATCCCATCTCATGTTATAGGAAGGGTCTCAGGATTGGAATGGGAAGGACTTGGATATCATATCTCATGCTATAGGAAGGGTCTCATAATTGGAATGGGAAGGAGTTGGATATCACATCTCATGTTATAGGAAAGATCTCAGGTTTGGTATTAGAAGCATTGAGACATCACATCTCATGTTATAGGAAGGGTCTCAGGATTGGAATGGGAAGAAGTTGGATATCACATCTCATGCTATAGGAAGGGTCTCAGGTTTGGTATAAGCATTGAGATATCACATCTCATGCTATAGGAAGGGTCTCAGGATTGGAATGGGAAGAAGTTGGATATCACATCTCATGCTATAGGAAGCATCTCAGATTTGGTATTAGAAGCATTGAGATATCACATCTCATGCTATCGGAAGGGTCTCAGGATTGGAATGGGAAGGAGTTGTATATGACATCTCATGCTATAGGAAGGGTCTCAGGTTTGGTATAAGCATTGAGATATCACATCTTTGCAATCGAAAGGGTCTCAGGATTGGAATGGGAAGGAGTTGGATATCCCATCTCATGTTATAGGAAGAGTCTCAGGTTTGGTATTAGAAGCATTGAAATATCACATCTCATGCTATAGGAAGTGTCTCAGGATTGGAATGGGAAGGACTTGGATATCACATATGCTATAGGGAGGGTCTCAAGTTTGATATTAGAAGCATTGAGATATCACATCTCATGCTATAGGAAGGGTCTCAGGATTGGAATGGGAAGGATTGGATATCACATCTCATGCTATAGGAAGGGTCTCAGGTTTGTTATAAGCAGTGAGATACATCTCATGCTATAGGAAGGGTCTCAGAATTGGAATGGGAAGGAGTTGGATATCACATCTCAAGCTATAGGAAGGGTCTCAGGATTGGAATGGGAAGGAGTTTGATATCACATCTCATGCCATAGTATGGGTCCCAGGTTTGGTAGAAGCATTGGGATATCACATCTCATGCTATCGGAAGGGTATCAGTATTGGATTTGGAAGGAGTTGGATATCCCATCTCATGCTATAGGAAGGGTCTCAGGTTGGAATGGGAAGGAGTTGGATATCACATCTCATGTTATAGGAAGGGTCTCAGGATTGGAATGGGAAGGACTTGGATATCATATCTCATGCTATAGGAAGGGTCTCAGAATTGGAATGGGAAGGAGTTGGATATCATCTCATGTTATAGGAAAGATCTCAGGTTTGGTATTAGAAGCATTGAGACATCACATCTCATGTTATAGGAAGGGTCTCAGGATTGGAATGGGAAGAAGTTGGATATCACATCTCATGCTATAGGAAGGGTCTCAGGTTTGGTATAAGCATTGAGATATCACATCTCATGCTATAGGAAGGGTCTCAGGAATGGAATGGGAAGAAGTTGGATATCACATCTCATGCTATAGGAAGGATCTCAGGTTTGGTATTAGAAGCATTGATATATCACATCTCATGCTATAGGAAGGGTCTCAGGATTGGAATGGGTAGGAGTTGGATATTACATTCTTGCTATAGGAAGGGTCTCATGTTTGGAATGGGAAGGAGTTGGATATCACATATGCTATAGGAAGGATCTCAGGTTTGGTATTAGAAGCATTGAGATATCACATCTCATGCTATCGGAAGGGTCTCAGGATTGGAATGGGAATGATTTGGATATCACATCTCATGTTATAGGAAGGGTCTCAGGTTTGGTATAAGCATTGAGATATCACATCTTTGCTATCGGAAGTGGCTCAGGATTGGAATGGGAAGAAGTTGGATATCCCATCTCATGTTATAGGACGGGTCTCTGGTTTGGTATTAGAATCATTGAGATATCACATCGCATGCTGTAGGAAGGGTCTAAGGATTGGAATGGGGTGGACTTGGACATCACATCTCATGCTATAGGTAGGCTCTCAGGTTTGGTATAAGCATTGAGATATCACATCTCATGGTATAGGAAGGGTCTCAGGATTGGAATGGGACGGATTTGGATATCACATCTCATGCTATAGGAAGGGTCTCAGGTTTGGTATACGCATGGAGATATCACTTCTCATGCTATAGGAAGGGTCTCAGGATTGGAAAGGGAAGGAGTTGGATATCACATCTCATGCTATAGGAAGGGTCTCTGATTTGGTATAAGCATTGAGATATCACATCTCATGCTATAGGAAGGATCTCAGGATTGGAATGGGAAGGATTTGTATATGACATCTCAGGCTATAGGAAGGGTCTCAGGTTTGGTATAAGCATTGAGATATCACATCTCTGCTATCGGAAGGGTCTCAGGATTGGAATGGGAAGGACTTGGATGTCACATCTCATGCTATAGGGAGGGTCTCAAGTTTGATATTAGAAGCATTGAGATAACAAATCTCATGATATCGGAAGGGTCTCAGGATTGGAATGGGAAGGAGTTGGATATCACATCTCATGATATAGGAAGGGTCTAAGGTTTGGAAGGGGAAGGATTTGGATATCACATCTCATGTTATAGGACGGGTCTCAGGTTTGGTATTAGAAGCATTGAGATATCAAGTCTCATGGTATAGGAAGGGTCTCAGAATTGGAATGGGAAGGAGTTGGATAACACATCTCAAGCTATAGGAAGGGTCTCAGGATTGGAATGGGAAGAAGTTTGATATCACATCTCATGCCATAGTATGGGTCTCAGGTTTGGTAGAAGCATTGGGATATCACATCTCATGCTATCGGAAGCGTATCAGTATTGGATTTGGAAGGAGTTGGATATCCCATCATGCTATAGGAAGGGTCTCAGGTTGGAATGGGAAGGAGTTGGATATCACATCTCATGTTATAGGAAGGGTCTCAGGATTGGAATGGGAAGGACTTGGATATCATATCTCATGCTATGGGAAGGCTCTCAGGTTTGGAAGGGGAAGGAGTTGGATATCACATCTCAAGCTATAGGAAGGGTCTCAGGTTTGGTATTAGAAGCATTGAGATATCACATCTCATGCTATAGGAAGGGTCTCAGGATTGGAATGGGAAGGAGTTGGATATCACATCTCAAGCTATAGGAAGAGTCTCAGGTTTGGTATAAGCATTGAGATATCACATCTCATGCTATAGGAAGGGTCTCAGAATTGGAATGGGAAGGAGTTGGATATCACATCTCATGTTATAGGAAAGATCTCAGGTTTGGTATTAGAAGCATTGAGACATCAAATCTCATGTTATAGGAAGGGTCTCAGGATTGGAATTGGAAGAAGTTGGATATCACATCTCATGCTATAGGAAGGGTCTCAGGTTTGGTATAAGCATTGAGATATCACATCTCATGCTATAGGAAGGGTCTCAGGATTGGAATGGGAAGGAGTTGTATATGACATCTCATGCCATAGGAAGGGTCTCAGGTTTGGTATAAGCATTGAGATATCACATCACATGCTATAGGAAGGGTCTCGGGATTGGAATGGGAAGGACTTGGATATCACATCTCATGCTATAGGCAGGGTCTCAGGTTTGGAAAGGGAAGGAGTTGGATATCACATTTCATGTTAGAGGTAGGATCTCAGGTTTGGTATTAGAGGCATTGAGATATCACATCTCATGCTATCAGAAGGGTCTCAGGATTGGAATGGGAAGGAGTTGGATATCACATCTCATGCTAAAGGGAGGGTCTTAGGTTTGGAAAGGGAAGGATTTGGATATCACATCTCATGTTATAGGAAGGATCTCAGGTTTGGTATTAGAAGCATTGAGATATCACATCTCATGCTATCGGAAGTATCTCAGGTTTGGTATTAGAGGAATTGAGATATCACATCTCATGCTATCATAAGAGTCTCAGGATTGGAATGGGAAGGAGTTGGATAGCACATCCCATGCTATAGGAAGTGTCTCAGGATTGGAATGGGAAGGAGTTGGATATCACATCTCATGTTATAGGAAGGATCTCAGGTTTGGTATTAGAAGCATTGAGATATCACTTCTCATGCTATAGGGAGGGTCTCAGGATTGGAATGGGAAGGATTTGGATATCACATCTCATGCTATAGGGAGGGTCTCAAGTTTGATATTAGAAGCATTGAGATATCACATCTCATGATATCGGAAGGGTCTCAGGATTGGAATGGGAAGGAGTTGGATATCACATCTCATGCTATAGGGAGGGTCTCAAGTTTGATATTAGAAGCATTGAGATATCACATCTCATGATATCGGAAGGGTCTCAGGATTGGAATGGGAAGAAGTTTGATATCACATCTCATGCCATAGTATGGGTCTCAGGTTTGGTAGAAGCATTGGGATATCACATCTCATGCTATCAGAAGGGTATCAGTATTGGATTTGGAAGGAGTTGGATATCCCATCTCATGGTATAGGAAGGGTCTCAGGATTGGAATTGGAAGGACTTGGATATCATATCTCATGCTATAGGAAGGGTCTCATAATTGGAATGGGAAGGAGTTGGATATCACATCTCATGTTATAGGAAAGATCTCAGGTTTGGTATTAGAAGCATTGAGACATCACATCTCATGTTATAGGAAGGGTCTCAGGATTGGAATGGGAAGAAGTTGGATATCACATCTCATGCTATAGGAAGGGTCTCAGGTTTGGTATAAGCATTGAGATATCACATCTCATGCTATAGGAAGGGTCTCAGGATTGGAATGGGAAGAAGTTGGATATCACATCTCATGCTATAGGAAGCATCTCAGATTTGGTATTAGAAGCATTGAGATATCACATCTCATGCTATCGGAAGGGTCTCAGGATTGGAATGGGAAGGAGTTGTATATGACATCTCATGCCGTAGGAAGGGTCTCAGGTTTGGTATAAGCATTGAGATATCACATCTTTGCAATCGAAAGGGTCTCAGGATTGGAATGGGAAGGAGATGGATATCCCATCTCATGTTATAGGAAGAGTCTCAGGTTTGGTATTAGAAGCATTGAGATATCACATCTCATGCTATAGGAAGTGTCTCAGGATTGGAATGGGAAGGACTTGGATATCACATCTCATGATATAGGAAGGGTCTAAGGTTTGGAAGGGGAAGGATTTGGATATCACATCTCATGTTATAGGACGGGTCTCAGGTTTGGTATTAGAAGCATTGAGATATCAAGTCTCATGGTATAGGAAGGGTCTCAGAATTGGAATGGGAAGGAGTTGGATAACACATCTCAAGCTATAGGAAGGGTCTCAGGATTGGAATGGGAAGAAGTTTGATATCACATCTCATGCCATAGTATGGGTCTCAGGTTTGGTAGAAGCATTGGGATATCACATCTCATGCTATAGGGAGGGTCTCAAGTTTGATATTAGAAGCATTGAGATATCACATCTCATGATATCGGAAGGGTCTCAGGATTGGAATGGGAAGGATTTGGATATCACATCTCATGTTATAGGACGGGTCTCAGGATTGGAATGGGAAGGAGTTTGATATCACATCTCATGCCATAGTATGGGTCTCAGGTTTGGTAGAAGCATTGGGATATCACATCTCATGCTATCGGAAGGGTATCAGTATTGGATTTGGAAGGAGTTGGATATCCCATCTCATGCTAAAGGAAGGGTCTCAGGTTGGAATGGGAAGGAGTTGGATATCACATCTCATGCCGTAGGAAGGGTCTCAGGTTTGGTATAAGCATTGAGATATCACATCTTTGCAATCGAAAGGGTCTCAGGATTGGAATGGGAAGGAGTTGGATATCCCATCTCATGTTATAGGAAGAGTCTCAGGTTTGGTATTAGAAGCATTGAGATATCACATCTCATGCTATAGGAAGTGTCTCAGGATTGGAATGGGAAGGACTTGGATATCACATATGCTATAGGGAGGGTCTCAAGTTTGATATTAGAAGCATTGAGATATCACATCTCATGCTATAGGAAGGGTCTCAGGATTGGAATGGGAAGGATTGGATATCACATCTCATGCTATAGGAAGGGTCTCAGGTTTGTTATAAGCAGTGAGAAACATCTCATGCTATAGGAAGTGTCTCAGGATTGGAATGGGAAGGAGTTGGATATCACATCTCATGCTATAGGAAGGGTCTCAGGTTTGGTAGCATTGAGATATCACATCTCATGCTATAGGAAGGGTCTCAGGATTGGAATGGGAAGAAGTTGGATATCACATCTCATGCTATAGGAAGGGTCTCAGGATTGGAATGGGAAGGAGTTTGATATCACATCTCATGCCATAGTATGGGTCTCAGGTTTGGTAGAAGCATTGGGATATCACATCTCATGCTATCGGAAGGGTATCAGTATTGGATTTGGAAGGAGTTGGATATCCCATCTCATGCTATAGGAAGGGTCTCAGGTTGGAATGGGAAGGAGTTGGATATCACATCTCATGTTATAGGAAGGGTCTCAGGATTGGAATGGGAAGGACTTGGATATCATATCTAATGCTATAGGAAGGGTCTCAGAATTGGAATGGGAAGGAGTTGGATATCATCTCATGTTATAGGAAAGATCTCAGGTTTGGTATTAGAAGCATTGAGACATCACATCTCATGTTATAGGAAGGGTCTCAGGATTGGAATGGGAAGAAGTTGGATATCACATCTCATGCTATAGGAAGGGTCTCAGGTTTGGTATAAGCTTTGAGATATCACATCTCATGCTATAGGAAGGGTCTCAGGATTGGAATGGGAAGAAGTTGGATATCACATCTCATGATAAAGGAAGGGTCTAAGGTTTGGTATTAGAAGCATTGAGATATCACTTCTCATGCTATAGGAAGGGTCTCACGATTGGAATGTGAAGGACTTGGATATCACATCTCATGCTATAGGGAGGGTCTTAAGTTTGATATTAGAAGCATTGAGATATCACATCTCATGATATCGGAAGGGTCTCAGGATTGGAATGGGAAGGATTTGGATATCACATCTCATGTTATTGGACGGGTCTCAGGTTTGGTATTAGAAGCATTGAGACATCACATCTCATGTTATAGGAAGGGTCTCAGGATTGGAATGGGAAGAAGTTGGATATCACATCTCATGCTATAGGAAGGGTCTCAGGTTTGTTATAAGCAGTGAGATATCACATCTCATGATATCGGAAGGGTCTCAGGATTGGAATGGGAAGGAGCTGGATATCACATCTCATGATAAAGGAAGGGTCTAAGGTTTGGTATTAGAAGCATTGAGATATCACTTCTCATGCTATAGGAAGGGTCTCAGGATTGGAATGGGAAGGACTTGGATATCACATCTCATGCTATAGGGAGGGTCTCAAGTTTGATATTAGAAGCATTGAGATATCACATCTCATGATATCGGAAGGGTCTCAGGATTGGAATGGGAAGGATTTGGATATCACATCTCATGTTATAGGACGGGTCTCAGGTTTGGTATTAGAAGCATTGAGATATCAAGTCTCATGGTATAGGAAGGGTCTCAGAATTGGAATGGGAAGGAG
The DNA here is from genome assembly GCF_040938575.1 of Ambystoma mexicanum. NCBI lineage: Eukaryota > Metazoa > Chordata > Amphibia > Caudata > Ambystomatidae > Ambystoma > Ambystoma mexicanum. The sequence goes on along the minus strand of NW_027182331.1, from coordinate 624,201 downwards.
TTGGATATCACATCTCAAGCTATAGGAAGGGTCTCAGGATTGGAATGGGAAGGAGTTTGATATCACATCTCATGCCATAGTATGGGTCTCAGGTTTGGTAGAAGCATTGGGATATCACATCTCATGCTATCGGAAGGGTATCAGTATTGGATTTGGAAGGAGTTGGATATCCCATTTCATGCTATAGGAAGGGTCTCAGGTTGGAATGGGAAGGAGTTGGATATCACATCTCATGTTATAGGAAGGGTCTCAGGATTGGAATGGGAAGGACTTGGATATCATATCTCATGCTATAGGAAGGGTCTCATAATTGGAATGGGAAGGAGTTGGATATCACATCTCATGTTATAGGAAAGATCTCAGGTTTGGTATTAGAAGCATTGAGACATCACATCTCATGTTATAGGAAGGGTCTCAGGATTGGAATGGGAAGGACTTGGATATCACATCTCATGATATAGGAAGGGTCTAAGGTTTGGAAGGGGAAGGATTTGGATATCACATCTCATGTTATAGGACGGGTCTCAGGTTTGGTATTAGAAGCATTGAGATATCAAGTCTCATGGTATAGGAAGGGTCTCAGAATTGGAATGGGAAGGAGTTGGATAACACATCTCAAGCTATAGGAAGGGTCTCAGGATTGGAATGGGAAGAAGTTTGATATCACATCTCATGCCATAGTATGGGTCTCAGGTTTGGTAGAAGCATTGGGATATCACATCTCATGCTATAGGGAGGGTCTCAAGTTTGATATTAGAAGCATTGAGATATCACATCTCATGATATCGGAAGGGTCTCAGGATTGGAATGGGAAGGATTTGGATATCACATCTCATGTTATAGGACGGGTCTCAGGATTGGAATGGGAAGGAGTTTGATATCACATCTCATGCCATAGTATGGGTCTCAGGTTTGGTAGAAGCATTGGGATATCACATCTCATGCTATCGGAAGGGTATCAGTATTGGATTTGGAAGGAGTTGGATATCCCATCTCATGCTAAAGGAAGGGTCTCAGGTTGGAATGGGAAGGAGTTGGATATCACATCTCATGCCGTAGGAAGGGTCTCAGGTTTGGTATAAGCATTGAGATATCACATCTTTGCAATCGAAAGGGTCTCAGGATTGGAATGGGAAGGAGTTGGATATCCCATCTCATGTTATAGGAAGAGTCTCAGGTTTGGTATTAGAAGCATTGAGATATCACATCTCATGCTATAGGAAGTGTCTCAGGATTGGAATGGGAAGGACTTGGATATCACATATGCTATAGGGAGGGTCTCAAGTTTGATATTAGAAGCATTGAGATATCACATCTCATGCTATAGGAAGGGTCTCAGGATTGGAATGGGAAGGATTGGATATCACATCTCATGCTATAGGAAGGGTCTCAGGTTTGTTATAAGCAGTGAGAAACATCTCATGCTATAGGAAGTGTCTCAGGATTGGAATGGGAAGGAGTTGGATATCACATCTCATGCTATAGGAAGGGTCTCAGGTTTGGTAGCATTGAGATATCACATCTCATGCTATAGGAAGGGTCTCAGGATTGGAATGGGAAGAAGTTGGATATCACATCTCATGCTATAGGAAGGGTCTCAGGATTGGAATGGGAAGGAGTTTGATATCACATCTCATGCCATAGTATGGGTCTCAGGTTTGGTAGAAGCATTGGGATATCACATCTCATGCTATCGGAAGGGTATCAGTATTGGATTTGGAAGGAGTTGGATATCCCATCTCATGCTATAGGAAGGGTCTCAGGTTGGAATGGGAAGGAGTTGGATATCACATCTCATGTTATAGGAAGGGTCTCAGGATTGGAATGGGAAGGACTTGGATATCATATCTAATGCTATAGGAAGGGTCTCAGAATTGGAATGGGAAGGAGTTGGATATCATCTCATGTTATAGGAAAGATCTCAGGTTTGGTATTAGAAGCATTGAGACATCACATCTCATGTTATAGGAAGGGTCTCAGGATTGGAATGGGAAGAAGTTGGATATCACATCTCATGCTATAGGAAGGGTCTCAGGTTTGGTATAAGCTTTGAGATATCACATCTCATGCTATAGGAAGGGTCTCAGGATTGGAATGGGAAGAAGTTGGATATCACATCTCATGATAAAGGAAGGGTCTAAGGTTTGGTATTAGAAGCATTGAGATATCACTTCTCATGCTATAGGAAGGGTCTCACGATTGGAATGTGAAGGACTTGGATATCACATCTCATGCTATAGGGAGGGTCTTAAGTTTGATATTAGAAGCATTGAGATATCACATCTCATGATATCGGAAGGGTCTCAGGATTGGAATGGGAAGGATTTGGATATCACATCTCATGTTATTGGACGGGTCTCAGGTTTGGTATTAGAAGCATTGAGACATCACATCTCATGTTATAGGAAGGGTCTCAGGATTGGAATGGGAAGAAGTTGGATATCACATCTCATGCTATAGGAAGGGTCTCAGGTTTGCTATAAGCAGTGAGATATCACATCTCATGATATCGGAAGGGTCTCAGGATTGGAATGGGAAGGAGCTGGATATCACATCTCATGATAAAGGAAGGGTCTAAGGTTTGGTATTAGAAGCATTGAGATATCACTTCTCATGCTATAGGAAGGGTCTCAGGATTGGAATGGGAAGGACTTGGATATCACATCTCATGCTATAGGGAGGGTCTCAAGTTTGATATTAGAAGCATTGAGATATCACATCTCATGATATCGGAAGGGTCTCAGGATTGGAATGGGAAGGATTTGGATATCACATCTCATGTTATAGGACGGGTCTCAGGTTTGGTATTAGAAGCATTGAGATATCAAGTCTCATGGTATAGGAAGGGTCTCAGAATTGGAATGGGAAGGAGTTGGATATCACATCTCAAGCTATAGGAAGGGTCTCAGGATTGGAATGGGAAGGAGTTTGATATCACATCTCATGCCATAGTATGGGTCTCAGGTTTGGTAGAAGCATTGGGATATCACATCTCATGCTATCGGAAGGGTATCAGTATTGGATTTGGAAGGAGTTGGATATCCCATTTCATGCTATAGGAAGGGTCTCAGGTTGGAATGGGAAGGAGTTGGATATCACATCTCATGTTATAGGAAGGGTCTCAGGATTGGAATGGGAAGGACTTGGATATCATATCTCATGCTATAGGAAGGGTCTCATAATTGGAATGGGAAGGAGTTGGATATCACATCTCATGTTATAGGAAAGATCTCAGGTTTGGTATTAGAAGCATTGAGACATCACATCTCATGTTATAGGAAGGGTCTCAGGATTGGAATGGGAAGAAGTTGGATATCACATCTCATGCTATAGGAAGGGTCTCAGGTTTGGTATAAGCATTGAGATATCACATCTCATGCTATAGGAAGGGTCTCAGGATTGGAATGGGAAGAAGTTGGATATCACATCTCATGCTATAGGAAGCATCTCAGATTTGTTATTAGAAGCATTGAGATATCACATCTCATGCTATCGGAAGGGTCTCAGGATTGGAATGGGAAGGAGTTGTATATGACATCTCATGCCGTAGGAAGGGTCTCAGGTTTGGTATAAGAATTGAGATATCACATCTTTGCAATCGAAAGGGTCTCGGGATTGGAATGGGAAGGAGTTGGATATCCCATCTCATGTTATAGGAAGAGTCTCAGGTTTGGTATTAGAAGCATTGAGATATCACATCTCATGCTATAGGAAGTGTCTCAGGATTGGAATGGGAAGGACTTGGATATCACATATGCTATAGGGAGGGTCTCAAGTTTGATATTAGAAGCATTGAGATATCACATCTCATGCTATAGGAATGGTCTCAGGATTGGAATGGGAAGGATTGGATATCACATCTCATGCTATAGGAAGGGTCTCAGGTTTGTTATAAGCAGTGAGATACATCTCATGCTATAGGAAGTGTCTCAGGATTGGAATGGGAAGGAGTTGGATATCACATCTCATGCTATAGGAAGGGTCTCAGGTTTGGTAGCATTGAGATATCACATCTCATGCTATAGGAAGGGTCTCAGGATTGGAATGGGAAGAAGTTGGATATCCCATCTCATGTTATAGGACGGGTCTCTGGTTTGGTATTAGAATCATTGAGATATCACATCGCATGCTGTAGGAAGGGTCTAAGGATTGGAATGGGATGGACTTGGACATCACATCTCATGCTATAGGTAGGCTCTCAGGTTTGGTATAAGCATTGAGATATCACATCTCATGGTATAGGAAGGGTCTCAGGATTGGAATTGGACGGATTTGGATATCACATCTCATGCTATAGGAAGGGTCTCAGGTTTGGTATACGCATGGAGATATCACTTCTCATGCTATAGGAAGGGTCTCAGGATTGGAATGGGAAGGAGTTGGATATCACATCTCATGGTATAGGAAGGGTCTCTGATTTGGTATAAGCATTGAGATATCACATCTCATGCTATAGGAAGGGTCTCAGGATTGGAATTGGAAGGAGTTGTATATGACATCTAAGGCTATAGGAAGGATCTCAGGTTTGGTATAAGCATTGAGATATCACATCTCTGCTATCGGAAGGGTCTCAGGATTGGAATGGGAAGGACTTGGATGTCACATCTCATGCTATAGGGAGGGTCTCAAGTTTGATATTAGAAGCATTGAGATAACAAATCTCATGATATCGGAAGGGTCTCAGGATTGGAATGGGAAGGAGTTGGATATCATATCTCATGATATAGGAAGGGTCTAAGGTTTGGAAGGGGAAGGATTTGGATATCACATCTCATGTTATTGGACGGGTCTCAGGTTTGGTATTAGAAGCATTGAGATATCAAGTCTCATGGTATAGGAAGGGTCTCAGAATTGGAATGGGAAGGAGTTGGATAACACATCTCAAGCTATAGGAAGGGTCTCAGGATTGGAATGGGAAGAAGTTTGATATCACATCTCATGCCATAGTATGGGTCTCAGGTTTGGTAGAAGCATTGGGATATCACATCTCATGCTATCGGAAGGGTATCAGTATTGGATTTGGAAGGAGTTGGATATCCCATCATGCGATTGGAAGGGTCTCAGGTTGGAATGGGAAGGAGTTGCATATCACATCTCATGTTATAGGAAGGGTCTCAGGATTGGAATGGGAAGGAGTTGGATATCACATCTCAAGCTATAGGAAGGGTCTCAGGATTGGAATGGGAAGGAGTTTGATATCACATCTCATGCCATAGTATGGGTCTCAGGTTTGGTAGAAGCATTGGGATATCACATCTCATGCTATCGGAAGGGTATCAGTATTGGATTTGGAAGGAGGTGGATATCCCATCTCATGTTATAGGAAGGGTCTCAGGATTGGAATGGGAAGGACTTGGATATCATATCTCATGCTATAGGAAGGGTCTCATAATTGGAATGGGAAGGAGTTGGATATCACATCTCATGTTATAGGAAAGATCTCAGGTTTGGTATTAGAAGCATTGAGACATCACATCTCATGTTATAGGAAGGGTCTCAGGATTGGAATGGGAAGAAGTTGGATATCACATCTCATGCTATAGGAAGGGTCTCAGGTTTGGTATACGCATTGAGATATCACATCTCATGCTATAGGAAGGGTCTCAGGATTGGAATGGGAAGAAGTTGGATATCACATCTCATGCTATAGGAAGCATCTCAGATTTGGTATTAGAAGCATTGAGATATCACATCTTTGCAATCGAAAGGGTCTCAGGATTGGAATGGGAAGGAGTTGGATATCCCATCTCATGTTATAGGAAGAGTCTCAGGTTTGGTATTAGAAGCATTGAGATATCACATCTCATGCTATAGGAAGTGTCTCAGGATTGGAATGGGAAGGACTTGGATATCACATATGCTATAGGGAGGGTCTCAAGTTTGATATTAGAAGCATTGAGATATCACATCTCATGCTATAGGAAGGGTCTCAGGATTGGAATGGGAAGGATTGGATATCGCATCTCATGCTATAGGAAGGGTCTCAGGTTTGTTATAAGCAGTGAGAAACATCTCATGCTATAGGAAGTGTCTCAGGATTGGAATGGGAAGGAGTTGGATATCACATCTCATGCTATAGGAAGGGTCTCAGGTTTGGTAGCATTGAGATATCACATCTCATGCTATAGGAAGGGTCTCAGGATTGGAATGGGAAGAAGTTGGATATCACATCTCATGCTATAGGAAGGATCTCAGATTTGGTATTAGAAGCATTGAGATATCAAGTCTCATGGTATAGGAAGGGTCTCAGAATTGGAATGGGAAGGAGTTGGATATCACATCTCAAGCTATAGGAAGGGTCTCAGGATTGGAATGGGAAGGAGTTTGATATCACATCTCATGCCATAGTATGGGTCTCAGGTTTGGTAGAAGCATTGGGATATCACATCTCATGCTATCGGAAGGGTATCAGTATTGGATTTGGAATTAGTTGGATATCCCATCTCATGCTATAGGAAGGGTCTCAGGTTGGAATGGGAAGGAGTTGGATATCACATCTCATGTTATAGGAAGGGTCTCAGGATTGGAATGGGAAGGACTTGGATATCATATCTAATGCTATAGGAAGGGTCTCAGAATTGGAATGGGAAGGAGTTGGATATCATCTCATGTTATAGGAAAGATCTCAGGTTTGGTATTAGAAGCATTGAGACATCACATCTCATATTATAGGAAGGGTCTCAGGATTGGAATTGGAAGAAGTTGGATATCACATCTCATGCTATAGGAAGGGTCTCAGGTTTGGTATAAGCTTTGAGATATCACATCTCATGCTATAGGAAGGGTCTCAGGATTGGAATGGGAAGAAGTTGGATATCACATCTCATGATAAAGGAAGGGTCTAAGGTTTGGTATTAGAAGCATTGAGATATCACTTCTCATGCTATAGGAAGGGTCTCAGGATTGGAATGGGAAGGACTTGGATATCACATCTCATGCTATAGGGAGGGTCTCAAGTTTGATATTAGAAGCATTGAGATATCACATCTCATGATATCGGAAGGGTCTCAGAATTGGAATGGGAAGGAGTTGGATATCATCTCATGTTATAGGACGGGTCTCAGGTTTGGTATTAGAAGCATTGAGACATCACATCTCATGTTATAGGAAGGGTCTCAGGATTGGAATGGGAAGAAGTTGGATATCACATCTCATGCTATAGGAAGGGTCTCAGGTTTGTTATAAGCAGTGAGATATAACATCTCATGATATCGGAAGGGTCTCCGGATTGGAATGGGAAGGAGCTGGATATCACATCTCATGATAAAGGAAGGTTCTAAGGTTTGGTATTAGAAGCATTGAGATATCACTTCTCATGCTATAGGAAGGGTCTCAGGATTGGAATGGGAAGGACTTGGATATCACATCTCATGCTATAGGGAGGGTCTCAAGTTTGATATTAGAAGCATTGAGATATCACATCTCATGTTATAGGAAGGGTCTCAGGATTGGAATGGGAAGGACTTGGATATCATATCTAATGCTATAGGAAGGGTCTCAGAATTGGAATGGGAAGGAGTTGGATATCATCTCATGTTATAGGAAAGATCTCAGGTTTTGTATTAGAAGCATTGAGACATCACATCTCATGTTATAGGAAGGGTCTCAGTATTGGAATGGGAAGAAGTTGGATATCACATCTCATGCTATAGGAAGGGTCTCAGGTTTGGTATAAGCTTTGAGATATCACATCTCATGCTATAGGAAGGGTCTCAGGATTGGAATGGGAAGAAGTTGGATATCACATCTCATGCTATAGGAAGCATCTCAGATTTGGTATTAGAAGCATTGAGATATCACATCTCATGCTATCGGAAGGGTCTCAGGATTGGAATGGGAAGGAGTTGTATATGACATCTCATGCCGTAGGAAGGGTCTCAGGTTTGGTATAAGCATTGAGATATCACATCTTTGCAATCGAAAGGGTCTCAGGATTGGAATGGGAAGGAGTTGGATATCCCATCTCATGTTATAGGAAGAGTCTCAGGTTTGGTATTAGAAGCATTGAGATATCACATCTCATGCTATAGGAAGTGTCTCAGGATTGGAATGGGAAGGACTTGGATATCACATATGCTATAGGGAGGGTCTCAAGTTTGATATTAGAAGCATTGAGATATCACATCTCATGCTATAGGAAGGGTCTCAGGATTGGAATGGGAAGGATTGGATATCACATCTCATGCTATAGGAAGGGTCTCAGGTTTGTTATAAGCAGTGAGATACATCTCATGCTATAGGAAGTGTCTCAGGATTGGAATGGGAAGGAGTTGGATATCACATCTCATGCTATAGGAAGGGTCTCAGGTTTGGTAGCATTGAGATATCACATCTCATGCTATAGGAAGGGTCTCAGGATTGGAATGGGAAGAAGTTGGATATCACATCTCATCCTATAGGAAGGATCTCAGATTTGGTATTAGAAGCATTGAGATATCAAGTCTCATGGTATAGGAAGGGTCTCAGAATTGGAATGGGAAGGAGTTGGATATCACATCTCTAGCTATAGGAAGGGTCTCAGGATTGGAATGGGAAGGAGTTTGATATCACATCTCATGCCATAGTATGGGTCTCAGGTTTGGTAGAAGCATTGGGATATCACATCTCATGCTATCGGAAGGGTATCAGTATTGGATTTGGAAGGAGTTGGATATCCCATCTCATGCTATAGGAAGGGTCTCAGGTTGGAATGGGAAGGAGTTGGATATCACATCTCATGTTATAGGAAGGGTCTCAGGATTGGAATGGGAAGGACTTGGATATCATATCTCATGCTATAGGAAGGGTCTCAGAATTGGAATGGGAAGGAGTTGGATATCATCTCATGTTATAGGAAAGATCTCAGGTTTGGTATTAGAAGCATTGAGACATCACATCTCATGTTATAGGAAGGGTCTCAGGATTGGAATGGGAAGAAGTTGGATATCACATCTCATGCTATAGGAAGGGTCTCCGGTTTGGTATAAGCATTGAGATATCACATCTCATGCTATAGGAAGGGTCTCAGGATTGGAATGGGAAGAAGTTGGATATCACATCTCATGCTATAGGAAGGATCTCAGGTTTGGTATTAGAAGCATTGATATATCACATCTCATGCTATAGGAAGGGTCTCAGGATTGGAATGGGTAGGAGTTGGATATTACATTCTTGCTATAGGAAGGGTCTCATGTTTGGAATGGGAAGGAGTTGGATATCACATATGCTATAGGAAGGATCTCAGGTTTGGTATTAGAAGCATTGAGATATCACATCTCATGCTATCGGAAGGGTCTCAGGATTGGAATGGGAATGATTTGGATATCACATCTCATGTTATAGGAAGGGTCTCAGGTTTGGTATAAGCATTGAGATATCACATCTTTGCTATCGGAAGTGGCTCAGGATTGGAATGGGAAGAAGTTGGATATCCCATCTCATGTTATAGGACGGGTCTCTGGTTTGGTATTAGAATCATTGAGATATCACATCGCATGCTGTAGGAAGGGTCTAAGTATTGGAATGGGATGGACTTGGACATCACATCTCATGCTATAGGTAGGCTCTCAGGTTTGGTATAAGCATTGAGATATCACATCTCATGGTATAGGAAGGGTCTCAGGATTGGAATGGGACGGATTTGGATATCACATCTCATGCTATAGGAAGGGTCTCAGGTTTGGTATACGCATGGAGATATCACTTCTCATGCTATATGAAGGGTCTCAGGATTGGAATGGGAAGGAGTTGGATATCACATCTCATGCTATAGGAAGGGTCTCTGATTTGGTATAAGCATTGAGATATCACATCTCATGCTATAGGAAGGGTCTCATGATTGGAATGGGAAGGAGATGTATATGACATCTCAGGCTATAGGAAGGGTCTCAGGTTTGGTATAAGCATTGAGATATCACATCTCTGCTATCGGAAGGGTCTCAGGATTGGAATGGGAAGGACTTGGATGTCACATCTCATGCTCTAGGGAGGGTCTCAAGTTTGATATTAGAAGCATTGAGATAACAAATCTCATGATATCGGAAGGGTCTCAGGATTGGAATGGGAAGGAGTTGGATATCACATCTCATGATATAGGAAGGGTCTAAGGTTTGGAAGGGGAAGGATTTGGATATCACATCTCATGTTATAGGACGGGTCTCAGGTTTGGTATTAGAAGCATTGAGATATCAAGTCTCATGGTATAGGAAGGGTCTCAGAATTGGAATGGGAAGGAGTTGGATAACACATCTCAAGCTATAGGAAGGGTCTCAGGATTGGAATGGGAAGAAGTTTGATATCACATCTCATGCCATAGTATGGGTCTCAGGTTTGGTAGAAGCATTGGGATATCACATCTCATGCTATCGGAAGGGTATCAGTATTGGATTTGGAAGGAGTTGGATATCCCATCATGCTATAGGAAGGGTCTCAGGTTGGAATGGGAAGGAGTTGGATATCACATCTCATGTTATAGGAAGGGTCTCAGGATTGGAATGGGAAGGACTTGGATATCATATCTCATGCTATGGGAAGGCTCTCAGGTTTGGAAGGGGAAGGAGTTGGATATCACATCTCAAGCTATAGGAAGGGTCTCAGGTTTGGTATTAGAAGCATTGAGATATCACATCTCATGCGATAGGAAGGGTCTCAGGATTGGAATGGGAAGGAGTTGGATATCACATCTCAAGCTATAGGAAGAGTCTCAGGTTTGGTATAAGCATTGCGATATCACATCTCATGCTATAGGAAGGGTCTCAGGATTGGAATGGGAAGAAGTTGGATATCACATCTCATGCTATAGGAAGGGTCTCAGGTTTGGTATAAGCATTGAGATATCACATCTCATGCTATAGGAAGGGTCTCAGGATTGGAATGGGAAGGAGTTGTATATGACATCTCATGCCATAGGAAGGGTCTCAGGTTTGGTATAAGCATTGAGATATCACATCACATGCTATAGGAAGGGTCTCGGGATTGAAATGGGAAGGACTTGGATATCACATCTCATGCTATAGGCAGGGTCTCAGGTTTGGAAAGGGAAGGAGTTGGATATCACATTTCATGTTAGAGGTAGGATCTCAGGTTTGGTATTAGAGGCATTGAGATATCACATCTCATGCTATCAGAAGGGTCTCAGGATTGGAATGGGAAGGAGTTGGATATCACATCTCATGCTAAAGGGAGGGTCTCAGGTTTGGAAAGGGAAGGATTTGGATATCACATCTCATGTTATAGGAAGGATCTCAGGTTTGGTATTAGAAGCATTGAGATATCACATCTCATGCTATCGGAAGTATCTCAGGTTTGGTATTAGAGGCATTGAGATATCACATCTCATGCTATCATAAGAGTCTCAGGATTGGAATGGGAAGGAGTTGGATAGCACATCTCATGCTATAGGAAGTGTCTCAGGATTGGAATGGGAAGGAGTTGGATATCACATCTCATGTTATAGGAAGGATCTCAGGTTTGGTATTAGAAGCAATGAGATATCACTTCTCATGCTATAGGGAGGGTCTCAGGATTGGAATGGGAAGGATTTGGATATCACATCTCATGCTATAGGGAGGGTCTCAAGTTTGATATTAGAAGCATTGAGATTTCACATCTCATGATATCGGAAGGGTCTCAGGATTGGAATGGGAAGGAGTTGGATATCACATCCCATGATAAAGGAAGGGTCTAAGGTTTGGTATTAAAAGCATTGAGATATCACTTCTCATGCTATAGGAAGGGTCTCAGGATTGGAATGGGAAGGACTTGGATATCACATCTCATGCTATAGGGAGGGTCTCAAGTTTGATATTAGAAGCATTGAGATATCACATCTCATGATATCGGAAGGGTCTCAGGATTGGAATGGGAAGGATTTGGATATCACATCTCATGTTATAGGACGGGTCTCAGGATTGGAATGGGAAGGAGTTTGATAACACATCTCATGCCATAGTATGGGTCTCAGGTTTGGTAGAAGCATTGGGATATCACATCTCATGCTATCGGAAGGGTATCAGTATTGGATTTGGAAGGAGTTGGATATCCCATCTCATGCTAAAGGAAGGGTCTCAGGTTGGAATGGGAAGGATTTGGATATCACATCTCATGTTATAGGACGGGTCTCAGGATTGGAATGGGAAGGAGTTTGATATCACATCTCATGCCATAGTATGGGTCTCAGGTTTGGTAGAAGCATTGGGATATCACATCTCATGCTATCGGAAGGGTATCAGTATTGGATTTGGAAGGAGTTGGATATCCCATCTCATGTTATAGGAAGGGTCTCAGGATTGGAATGGGAAGGACTTGGATATCATATCTCATGCTATAGGAAGGGTCTCATAATTGGAATGGGAAGGAGTTGGATATCACATCTCATGTTATAGGAAAGATCTCAGGTTTGGTATTAGAAGCATTGAGACATCACATCTCATGTTATAGGAAGGGTCTCAGGATTGGAATGGGAAGAAGTTGGATATCACATCTCATGCTATAGGAAGGGTCTCAGGTTTGGTATAAGCATTGAGATATCACATCTCATGCTATAGGAAGGGTCTCAGGATTGGAATGGGAAGAAGTTGGATATCACATCTCATGCTATAGGAAGCATCTCAGATTTGGTATTAGAAGCATTGAGATATCACATCTCATGCTATCGGAAGGGTCTCAGGATTGGAATGGGAAGGAGTTGTATATGACATCTCATGCCGTAGGAAGGGTCTCAGGTTTGGTATAAGCATTGAGATATCACATCTTTGCAATCGAAAGGGTCTCCGGATTGGAATGGGAAGGAGTTGGATATCCCATCTCATGTTATAGGAAGAGTCTCAGGTTTGGTATTAGAAGCATTGAGATATCACATCTCATGCTATAGGAATTGTCTCAGGATTGGAATGGGAAGGACTTGGATATCACATATGCTATAGGGAGGGTCTCAAGTTTGATATTAGAAGCATTGAGATATCACATCTCATGCTATAGGAAGGGTCTCAGGATTGGAATGGGAAGGATTGGATATCACATCTCATGCTATAGGAAGGGTCTCAGGTTTGTTATAAGCAGTGAGATACATCTCATGCTATAGGAAGTGTCTCAGGATTGGAATGGGAAGGAGTTGGATATCACATCTCATGCTATAGGAAGGGTCTCAGGTTTGGTAGCATTGAGATATCACATCTCATGCTATAGGAAGGGTCTCAGGATTGGAATCGGAAGAAGTTGGATATCACATCTCATGCTATAGGAAGGATCTCAGATTTGGTATTAGAAGCATTGAGATATCAAGTCTCATGGTATAGGAAGGGTCTCAGAATTGGAATGGGAAGGAGTTGGATATCACATCTCAAGCTATAGGAAGGGTCTCAGGATTGGAATGGGAAGGAGTTTGATATCACATCTCATGCCATAGTATGGGTCTCAGGTTTGGTAGAAGCATTGGGATATCACATCTCATGCTATCGGAAGGGTATCAGTATTGGATTTGGAAGGAGTTGGATATCCCATCTCATGCTATAGGAAGGGTCTCAGGTTGGAATGGGAAGGAGTTGGATATCACATCTCATGTTATAGGAAGGGTCTCAGGATTGGAATGGGAAGGACTTGGATATCATATCTCATGCTATAGGAAGGGTCTCAGAATTGGAATGGGAAGGAGTTGGATATCATCTCATGTTATAGGAAAGATCTCAGGTTTGGTATTAGAAGCATTGAGACATCAAATCTCATGTTATAGGAAGGGTCTCAGGATTGGAATGGGAAGAAGTTGGATATCACATCTCATGCTATAGGAAGGGTCTCAGGTTTGGTATAAGCATTGAGATATCACATCTCATGCTATAGGAAGGGTCTCAGGATTGGAATGGGAAGGAGTTGTATATGACATCTAATGCCATAGGAAGGGTCTCAGGTTTGGTATAAGCATTGAGATATCACATCACATGCTATAGGAAGGGTCTCGGGATTGGAATGGGAAGGACTTGGATATCACATCTCATGCTATAGGGAGGGTCTCAAGTTTGATATTAGAAGCATTGAGATATCACATCTCATGATATCGGAAGGGTCTCAGGATTGGAATGGGAAGGAGTTGGATATCACATCTCATGATAAAGGAAGGGTCTAAGGTTTGGAAGGGGAAGGATTTGGATATCACATCTCATGTTATAGGACGGGTCTCAGGTTTGGTATTAGAAGCATTGAGATATCAAGTCTCATGGTATAGGAAGGGTCTCAGAATTGGAATGGGAAGGAGTTGGATAACACATCTCAAGCTATAGGAAGGGTCTCAGTATTGGAATGGGAAAGAGTTGGATATCACATCTCAAGCTATAGGAAGAGTCTCAGGTTTGGTATAAGCATTGAGATATCACATCTCATGCTATAGGAAGGGTCTCAGAATTGGAATGGGAAGGAGTTGGATATCACATCTCATGTTATAGGAAAGATCTCAGGTTTGGTATTAGAAGCATTGAGACATCAAATCTCATGTTATAGGAAGGGTCTCAGGATTGGAATGGGAAGAAGTTGGATATCACATCTCATGCTATAGGAAGGGTCTCAGGTTTGGTATAAGCATTGAGATATCACATCTCATGCTATAGGAAGGGTCTCAGGATTGGAATGGGAAGGAGTTGTATATGACATCTAATGCCATAGTAAGGGTCTCAGGTTTGGTATAAGCATTGAGATATCACATCACATGCTATAGGAAGGGTCTCGGGATTGGAATGGGAAGGACTTGGATATCACATCTCATGCTATAGGCAGGGTCTCAGGTTTGGAAAGGGAAGGAGTTGGATATCACATTTCATGTTAGAGGTAGGATCTCAGGTTTGGTATTAGAGGCATTGAGATATCATATCTCATGCTATCAGAAGGGTCTCAGGATTGGAATGGGAAGGAGTTGGATATCACATCTCATGCTAAAGGGAGGGTCTCAGGTTTGGAAAGGGAAGGATTTGGATATCACATCTCATGTTATAGGAAGGATCTCAGGTTTGGTATTAGAAGCATTGAGATATCACATCTCATGCTATCGGAAGTATCTCAGGTTTGGTATTAGAGGCATTGAGATATCACATATCATGCTATCATAAGAGTCTCAGGATTGGAATGGGAAGGAGTTGGATAGCACATCTCATGCTATAGGAAGTGTCTCAGGATTGGAATGGGAAGGAGTTGGATATCACATCTCATGTTATAGGAAGGATCTCAGGTTTGGTATTAGAAGCATTGAGATATCACTTCTCATGCTATAGGGAGGGTCTCAGGATTGGAATGGGAAGGATTTGGATATCACATCTCATGCTATAGGGAGGGTCTCAAGTTTGATATTAGAAGCATTGAGATATCACATCTCATGATATCGGAAGGGTCTCAGGATTGGAATGGGAAGGAGTTGGATATCACATCTCATGATAAAGGAAGGGTCTAAGGTTTGGTATTAGAAGCATTGAGATATCACTTCTCATGCTATAGGAAGGGTCTCAGGATTGGAATGGGAAGGACTTGGATATCACATCCCATGCTATAGGGAGGGTCTCAAGTTTGATATTAGAAGCATTGAGATATCACATCTCATGATATCGGAAGGGTCTCAGGATTGGAATGGGAAGGATTTGGATATCACATCTCATGTTATAGGACGGGTCTCAGGATTGGAATGGGAAGGAGTTTGATATCACATCTCATGCCATAGTATGGGTCTCAGGTTTGGTAGAAGCATTGGGATATCACATCTCATGCCATCGGAAGGGTATCAGTATTGGATTTGGAAGGAGTTGGATATCCCATCTCATGCTAAAGGAAGTGTCTCAGGTTGGAATGGGAAGGAGTTGGATATCACATCTCATGTTATAGGAAGGGTCTCAGGATTGGAATGGGAAGGAGTTGGATATCATATCTCATGCTATAGGAAGGGTCTCATAATTGGAATGGGAAGGAGTTGGATATCACATCTCATGTTATAGGAAAGATCTCAGGTTTGGTATTAGAAGCATTGAGACATCACATCTCATGTTATAGGAAGGGTCTCAGGATTGGAATGGGAAGAAGTTGGATATCACATCTCATGCTATAGGAAGGGTCTCAGGTTTGGTATAAGCATTGAGATATCACATCTCATGCTATAGGAAGGGTCTCAGGATTGGAATGGGAAGAAGTTGGATATCACATCTCATGCTATAGGAAGCATCTCAGATTTGGTATTAGAAGCATTGAGATATCACATCTTTGCAATCGAAAGGGTCTCAGGATTGGAATGGGAAGGAGTTGGATATCCCATCTCATGTTATAGGAAGAGTCTCAGGTTTGGTATTAGAAGCATTGAGATATCACATCTCATGCTATAGGAAGTGTCTCAGGATTGGAATGGGAAGGACTTGGATATCACATATGCTATAGGGAGGGTCTCAAGTTTGATATTAGAAGCATTGAGATATCACATCTCATGCTATAGGAAGGGTCTCAGGATTGGAATGGGAAGGATTGGATATCGCATCTCATGCTATAGGAAGGGTCTCAGGTTTGTTATAAGCAGTGAGAAACATCTCATGCTATAGGAAGTGTCTCAGGATTGGAATGGGAAGGAGTTGGATATCACATCTCATGCTATAGGAAGGGTCTCAGGTTTGGTAGCATTGAGATATCACATCTCATGCTATAGGAAGGGTCTCAGGATTGGAATGGGAAGAAGTTGGATATCACATCTCATGCTATAGGAAGGATCTCAGATTTGGTATTAGAAGCATTGAGATATCAAGTCTCATGGTATAGGAAGGGTCTCAGAATTGGAATGGGAAGGAGTTGGATATCACATCTCAAGCTATAGGAAGGGTCTCAGGATTGGAATGGGAAGGAGTTTGATATCACATCTCATGCCATAGTATGGGTCTCAGGTTTGGTAGAAGCATTGGGATATCACATCTCATGCTATCGGAAGGGTATCAGTATTGGATTTGGAATTAGTTGGATATCCCATCTCATGCTATAGGAAGGGTCTCAGGTTGGAATGGGAAGGAGTTGGATATCACATCTCATGTTATAGGAAGGGTCTCAGGATTGGAATGGGAAGGACTTGGATATCATATCTAATGCTATAGGAAGGGTCTCAGAATTGGAATGGGAAGGAGTTGGATATCATCTCATGTTATAGGAAAGATCTCAGGTTTGGTATTAGAAGCATTGAGACATCACATCTCATATTATAGGAAGGGTCTCAGGATTGGAATTGGAAGAAGTTGGATATCACATCTCATGCTATAGGAAGGGTCTCAGGTTTGGTATAAGCTTTGAGATATCACATCTCATGCTATAGGAAGGGTCTCAGGATTGGAATGGGAAGAAGTTGGATATCACATCTCATGATAAAGGAAGGGTCTAAGGTTTGGTATTAGAAGCATTGAGATATCACTTCTCATGCTATAGGAAGGGTCTCAGGATTGGAATGGGAAGGACTTGGATATCACATCTCATGCTATAGGGAGGGTCTCAAGTTTGATATTAGAAGCATTGAGATATCACATCTCATGATATCGGAAGGGTCTCAGAATTGGAATGGGAAGGAGTTGGATATCATCTCATGTTATAGGACGGGTCTCAGGTTTGGTATTAGAAGCATTGAGACATCACATCTCATGTTATAGGAAGGGTCTCAGGATTGGAATGGGAAGAAGTTGGATATCACATCTCATGCTATAGGAAGGGTCTCAGGTTTGTTATAAGCAGTGAGATATAACATCTCATGATATCGGAAGGGTCTCCGGATTGGAATGGGAAGGAGCTGGATATCACATCTCATGATAAAGGAAGGTTCTAAGGTTTGGTATTAGAAGCATTGAGATATCACTTCTCATGCTATAGGAAGGGTCTCAGGATTGGAATGGGAAGGACTTGGATATCACATCTCATGCTATAGGGAGGGTCTCAAGTTTGATATTAGAAGCATTGAGATATCACATCTCATGTTATAGGAAGGGTCTCAGGATTGGAATGGGAAGGACTTGGATATCATATCTAATGCTATAGGAAGGGTCTCAGAATTGGAATGGGAAGGAGTTGGATATCATCTCATGTTATAGGAAAGATCTCAGGTTTTGTATTAGAAGCATTGAGACATCACATCTCATGTTATAGGAAGGGTCTCAGTATTGGAATGGGAAGAAGTTGGATATCACATCTCATGCTATAGGAAGGGTCTCAGGTTTGGTATAAGCTTTGAGATATCACATCTCATGCTATAGGAAGGGTCTCAGGATTGGAATGGGAAGAAGTTGGATATCACATCTCATGCTATAGGAAGCATCTCAGATTTGGTATTAGAAGCATTGAGATATCACATCTCATGCTATCGGAAGGGTCTCAGGATTGGAATGGGAAGGAGTTGTATATGACATCTCATGCCGTAGGAAGGGTCTCAGGTTTGGTATAAGCATTGAGATATCACATCTTTGCAATCGAAAGGGTCTCAGGATTGGAATGGGAAGGAGTTGGATATCCCATCTCATGTTATAGGAAGAGTCTCAGGTTTGGTATTAGAAGCATTGAGATATCACATCTCATGCTATAGGAAGTGTCTCAGGATTGGAATGGGAAGGACTTGGATATCACATATGCTATAGGGAGGGTCTCAAGTTTGATATTAGAAGCATTGAGATATCACATCTCATGCTATAGGAAGGGTCTCAGGATTGGAATGGGAAGGATTGGATATCACATCTCATGCTATAGGAAGGGTCTCAGGTTTGTTATAAGCAGTGAGATACATCTCATGCTATAGGAAGTGTCTCAGGATTGGAATGGGAAGGAGTTGGATATCACATCTCATGCTATAGGAAGGGTCTCAGGTTTGGTAGCATTGAGATATCACATCTCATGCTATAGGAAGGGTCTCAGGATTGGAATGGGAAGAAGTTGGATATCACATCTCATCCTATAGGAAGGATCTCAGATTTGGTATTAGAAGCATTGAGATATCAAGTCTCATGGTATAGGAAGGGTCTCAGAATTGGAATGGGAAGGAGTTGGATATCACATCTCTAGCTATAGGAAGGGTCTCAGGATTGGAATGGGAAGGAGTTTGATATCACATCTCATGCCATAGTATGGGTCTCAGGTTTGGTAGAAGCATTGGGATATCACATCTCATGCTATCGGAAGGGTATCAGTATTGGATTTGGAAGGAGTTGGATATCCCATCTCATGCTATAGGAAGGGTCTCAGGTTGGAATGGGAAGGAGTTGGATATCACATCTCATGTTATAGGAAGGGTCTCAGGATTGGAATGGGAAGGACTTGGATATCATATCTCATGCTATAGGAAGGGTCTCAGAATTGGAATGGGAAGGAGTTGGATATCATCTCATGTTATAGGAAAGATCTCAGGTTTGGTATTAGAAGCATTGAGACATCACATCTCATGTTATAGGAAGGGTCTCAGGATTGGAATGGGAAGAAGTTGGATATCACATCTCATGCTATAGGAAGGGTCTCCGGTTTGGTATAAGCATTGAGATATCACATCTCATGCTATAGGAAGGGTCTCAGGATTGGAATGGGAAGAAGTTGGATATCACATCTCATGCTATAGGAAGGATCTCAGGTTTGGTATTAGAAGCATTGATATATCACATCTCATGCTATAGGAAGGGTCTCAGGATTGGAATGGGTAGGAGTTGGATATTACATTCTTGCTATAGGAAGGGTCTCATGTTTGGAATGGGAAGGAGTTGGATATCACATATGCTATAGGAAGGATCTCAGGTTTGGTATTAGAAGCATTGAGATATCACATCTCATGCTATCGGAAGGGTCTCAGGATTGGAATGGGAATGATTTGGATATCACATCTCATGTTATAGGAAGGGTCTCAGGTTTGGTATAAGCATTGAGATATCACATCTTTGCTATCGGAAGTGGCTCAGGATTGGAATGGGAAGAAGTTGGATATCCCATCTCATGTTATAGGACGGGTCTCTGGTTTGGTATTAGAATCATTGAGATATCACATCGCATGCTGTAGGAAGGGTCTAAGGATTGGAATGGGATGGACTTGGACATCACATCTCATGCTATAGGTAGGCTCTCAGGTTTGGTATAAGCATTGAGATATCACATCTCATGGTATAGGAAGGGTCTCAGGATTGGAATGGGACGGATTTGGATATCACATCTCATGCTATAGGAAGGGTCTCAGGTTTGGTATACGCATGGAGATATCACTTCTCATGCTATATGAAGGGTCTCAGGATTGGAATGGGAAGGAGTTGGATATCACATCTCATGCTATAGGAAGGGTCTCTGATTTGGTATAAGCATTGAGATATCACATCTCATGCTATAGGAAGGGTCTCATGATTGGAATGGGAAGGAGATGTATATGACATCTCAGGCTATAGGAAGGGTCTCAGGTTTGGTATAAGCATTGAGATATCACATCTCTGCTATCGGAAGGGTCTCAGGATTGGAATGGGAAGGACTTGGATGTCACATCTCATGCTCTAGGGAGGGTCTCAAGTTTGATATTAGAAGCATTGAGATAACAAATCTCATGATATCGGAAGGGTCTCAGGATTGGAATGGGAAGGAGTTGGATATCACATCTCATGATATAGGAAGGGTCTAAGGTTTGGAAGGGGAAGGATTTGGATATCACATCTCATGTTATAGGACGGGTCTCAGGTTTGGTATTAGAAGCATTGAGATATCAAGTCTCATGGTATAGGAAGGGTCTCAGAATTGGAATGGGAAGGAGTTGGATAACACATCTCAAGCTATAGGAAGGGTCTCAGGATTGGAATGGGAAGAAGTTTGATATCACATCTCATGCCATAGTATGGGTCTCAGGTTTGGTAGAAGCATTGGGATATCACATCTCATGCTATCGGAAGGGTATCAGTATTGGATTTGGAAGGAGTTGGATATCCCATCATGCTATAGGAAGGGTCTCAGGTTGGAATGGGAAGGAGTTGGATATCACATCTCATGTTATAGGAAGGGTCTCAGGATTGGAATGGGAAGGACTTGGATATCATATCTCATGCTATGGGAAGGCTCTCAGGTTTGGAAGGGGAAGGAGTTGGATATCACATCTCAAGCTATAGGAAGGGTCTCAGGTTTGGTATTAGAAGCATTGAGATATCACATCTCATGCGATAGGAAGGGTCTCAGGATTGGAATGGGAAGGAGTTGGATATCACATCTCAAGCTATAGGAAGAGTCTCAGGTTTGGTATAAGCATTGCGATATCACATCTCATGCTATAGGAAGGGTCTCAGGATTGGAATGGGAAGAAGTTGGATATCACATCTCATGCTATAGGAAGGGTCTCAGGTTTGGTATAAGCATTGAGATATCACATCTCATGCTATAGGAAGGGTCTCAGGATTGGAATGGGAAGGAGTTGTATATGACATCTCATGCCATAGGAAGGGTCTCAGGTTTGGTATAAGCATTGAGATATCACATCACATGCTATAGGAAGGGTCTCGGGATTGAAATGGGAAGGACTTGGATATCACATCTCATGCTATAGGCAGGGTCTCAGGTTTGGAAAGGGAAGGAGTTGGATATCACATTTCATGTTAGAGGTAGGATCTCAGGTTTGGTATTAGAGGCATTGAGATATCACATCTCATGCTATCAGAAGGGTCTCAGGATTGGAATGGGAAGGAGTTGGATATCACATCTCATGCTAAAGGGAGGGTCTCAGGTTTGGAAAGGGAAGGATTTGGATATCACATCTCATGTTATAGGAAGGATCTCAGGTTTGGTATTAGAAGCATTGAGATATCACATCTCATGCTATCGGAAGTATCTCAGGTTTGGTATTAGAGGCATTGAGATATCACATCTCATGCTATCATAAGAGTCTCAGGATTGGAATGGGAAGGAGTTGGATAGCACATCTCATGCTATAGGAAGTGTCTCAGGATTGGAATGGGAAGGAGTTGGATATCACATCTCATGTTATAGGAAGGATCTCAGGTTTGGTATTAGAAGCAATGAGATATCACTTCTCATGCTATAGGGAGGGTCTCAGGATTGGAATGGGAAGGATTTGGATATCACATCTCATGCTATAGGGAGGGTCTCAAGTTTGATATTAGAAGCATTGAGATTTCACATCTCATGATATCGGAAGGGTCTCAGGATTGGAATGGGAAGGAGTTGGATATCACATCCCATGATAAAGGAAGGGTCTAAGGTTTGGTATTAAAAGCATTGAGATATCACTTCTCATGCTATAGGAAGGGTCTCAGGATTGGAATGGGAAGGACTTGGATATCACATCTCATGCTATAGGGAGGGTCTCAAGTTTGATATTAGAAGCATTGAGATATCACATCTCATGATATCGGAAGGGTCTCAGGATTGGAATGGGAAGGATTTGGATATCACATCTCATGTTATAGGACGGGTCTCAGGATTGGAATGGGAAGGAGTTTGATAACACATCTCATGCCATAGTATGGGTCTCAGGTTTGGTAGAAGCATTGGGATATCACATCTCATGCTATCGGAAGGGTATCAGTATTGGATTTGGAAGGAGTTGGATATCCCATCTCATGCTAAAGGAAGGGTCTCAGGTTGGAATGGGAAGGATTTGGATATCACATCTCATGTTATAGGACGGGTCTCAGGATTGGAATGGGAAGGAGTTTGATATCACATCTCATGCCATAGTATGGGTCTCAGGTTTGGTAGAAGCATTGGGATATCACATCTCATGCTATCGGAAGGGTATCAGTATTGGATTTGGAAGGAGTTGGATATCCCATCTCATGTTATAGGAAGGGTCTCAGGATTGGAATGGGAAGGACTTGGATATCATATCTCATGCTATAGGAAGGGTCTCATAATTGGAATGGGAAGGAGTTGGATATCACATCTCATGTTATAGGAAAGATCTCAGGTTTGGTATTAGAAGCATTGAGACATCACATCTCATGTTATAGGAAGGGTCTCAGGATTGGAATGGGAAGAAGTTGGATATCACATCTCATGCTATAGGAAGGGTCTCAGGTTTGGTATAAGCATTGAGATATCACATCTCATGCTATAGGAAGGGTCTCAGGATTGGAATGGGAAGAAGTTGGATATCACATCTCATGCTATAGGAAGCATCTCAGATTTGGTATTAGAAGCATTGAGATATCACATCTCATGCTATCGGAAGGGTCTCAGGATTGGAATGGGAAGGAGTTGTATATGACATCTCATGCCGTAGGAAGGGTCTCAGGTTTGGTATAAGCATTGAGATATCACATCTTTGCAATCAAAAGGGTCTCCGGATTGGAATGGGAAGGAGTTGGATATCCCATCTCATGTTATAGGAAGAGTCTCAGGTTTGGTATTAGAAGCATTGAGATATCACATCTCATGCTATAGGAATTGTCTCAGGATTGGAATGGGAAGGACTTGGATATCACATATGCTATAGGGAGGGTCTCAAGTTTGATATTAGAAGCATTGAGATATCACATCTCATGCTATAGGAAGGGTCTCAGGATTGGAATGGGAAGGATTGGATATCACATCTCATGCTATAGGAAGGGTCTCAGGTTTGTTATAAGCAGTGAGATACATCTCATGCTATAGGAAGTGTCTCAGGATTGGAATGGGAAGGAGTTGGATATCACATCTCATGCTATAGGAAGGGTCTCAGGTTTGGTAGCATTGAGATATCACATCTCATGCTATAGGAAGGGTCTCAGGATTGGAATCGGAAGAAGTTGGATATCACATCTCATGCTATAGGAAGGATCTCAGATTTGGTATTAGAAGCATTGAGATATCAAGTCTCATGGTATAGGAAGGGTCTCAGAATTGGAATGGGAAGGAGTTGGATATCACATCTCAAGCTATAGGAAGGGTCTCAGGATTGGAATGGGAAGGAGTTTGATATCACATCTCATGCCATAGTATGGGTCTCAGGTTTGGTAGAAGCATTGGGATATCACATCTCATGCTATCGGAAGGGTATCAGTATTGGATTTGGAAGGAGTTGGATATCCCATCTCATGCTATAGGAAGGGTCTCAGGTTGGAATGGGAAGGAGTTGGATATCACATCTCATGTTATAGGAAGGGTCTCAGGATTGGAATGGGAAGGACTTGGATATCATATCTCATGCTATAGGAAGGGTCTCAGAATTGGAATGGGAAGGAGTTGGATATCATCTCATGTTATAGGAAAGATCTCAGGTTTGGTATTAGAAGCATTGAGACA